>NC_060277.1:103789019-103988732 GCF_021613505.1 Equus quagga | reverse complement strand
GAGTTGAGACAGGAGTTGGAAAAGGAGGAAAAAATATTATTTGTAGATAATATGATTGTAAATATAGAAAATTCAAATGAATCACCTAAAATTATTTAAATTAACTAATAGTTTAGTAAGAGGGTTAGGTAAAAAAGACAATAATTGAAAATTCAGTAATTTTCTGGTTTACCAGTGTAGTAGATTTACTATTTGTGTAAAATTCTTCTCTCCTTCCCATTCTTGCTATGACTTCCCTGAAGTCAGCGTATACTTCCCATCCTGTGGGCCATGTGACTTGCTTTGACCAATGGCAATGTGGGAGAAAGTGACAACGTGCTAATTCCTATCTGAGGCCTTAAGAAGTACAGCAAGTCTCGAACAAGCTCTCTTGGAGCTTCTGCCCTCTACCCTGAGAGGAGCAGATCCCAGGTACCCAGTGTCCAGAAATGAAGACACATGGAGCAAAGCTGAACTCAGCTGAAGCCTGGAGTCCAGGCCAGTTCATCTCATCCTGGACAAGACCAGACAGACCGCAGCCGACCTATAGAGTGTAAGACACATGTTAGCAGGTGCAAGCCACTACGATTTTTAGAGATGTTTGTTATGCAGAATAATCACCCCCATAAAAAACTGACTAATACAACCAGCAATAACCAGTTGGAAAATGTAGTTACAGAATAGATTACATTTATGAGAGCTCCCCAACTCCAATTCTTCCAGAAAGGCAAGAAAGGCATTTGACTTTAAAAATACCACCAAAACTTCACTGAGACATTTAAAAGCAGACTTGAATATATTGAAAGCTATGTCATATTTCTCAACAGAAAGAGCTTGATGAATATTGATTCTTCCAAAGTTAATATTTTGTTTTTGCTGCATGTTAAGTAAGTGCTTTAAATTTTTAGGATAAAAACATACATAGTTAAGAATTGTTAAAAGAAGTTGAAAAGAAGGAGTGGCAATGGGGAAGAGGAATTGACACTTCTAGATGTTAAAACATACTATGAAATATGTTTATACAATATTACAAACACTGTGGTACTTGTGCAAATTGAATGATATCATAAATGGCCAAAATATGGATATAGGGATAGTTAGGAATTTACAGAAAAGATGATTATTCAATAAATGGTGCTAGGACAATTAGCTCTATGTGGAAAAATATTTACATACATATCACAAGTCAAGCAGCAAATTAAATTCCAGACCAATTAAGGGGTTAAATGTAAAAATTAAGTCATATTGAAATAGAAGAAAATACAGACAAATTTTTAAAAATTTCAGGATCAGAAAGAACTTTTTATGGATAAAACTATGTAAGACAACTAGTGCCACAAAAAAATGGTTATTTGTATGAATTTTTTTTTTTTTGCTGAGGAAGATTCACCCTGAGCTAACATCTTTGCCAATCTTCCTCTAGTTTTCAGTATGTGGGCTGCCAGCACAGCATGGCTGCTAATGGAGTGGTGTAGGTCCACGCCTGGGAACTGAACCTGGGCCGCTGAAGTGGAGCACACTGAACTTAACCACTAGGCCACCAGGGTTGGCCCTGAAAAAAAAAATCTTAATCTCTGCCTCATACCATACACAAAGTCAATTCAAGATGGGTCACAGCCCCAAACATAAAAGCTAAAACAATAAAGCTTCTAGAAGAAAATACAAGAGAATATTTTCATGACTTTGGGGTAGATGACCTCTTATAGCATTCATAGAAAACATAAACCATAAAATAAAAAATTGATAAATTGGACTTCATCAAAATTTAAAACTTCAGCTTATCAAAAAAAAAAAAAAATACCAGCAAGAAAAAAAATAGGCAGACCATAAATTGGGAGAAAATGTTGGCAACACATTATATCTGACAAAGGACTTGCATCCAGAATATGTGAAAAACTCCTACAATTCAACAATAAAAAGACAAGTAATCCAATTAAACATGGGCAAAAGACTTGAACAGACAGTTGACAAAATGATATACACAAATAGCCAAGAAGCAAGTTAAAACCACAATGAGATAGCATTGTCATGCCCTCGAATGGCAAAAATGGAGAAGATTGGCAACACCAATGTGGAGAGACTGGGAGCAACTGGAACTCATACATTGATCATGGAGTGTAAAATGGTTACACACTTTGGAAAACTGTTCAGAAGTTTCTTAAGAAGGTAAACATATATCTGTCTTTTGAACCAACAACTACACTCCTAGGTATTTGTCTTAGGGAAATGAAAGCATATATTCTCAAAAAGGCTTGTATAGAATGTTCTTAGCATCTTTATTCGTAACAGCTCAACTCTAGAAACTACTCTGGTGTCCGTCAATAGGAGAATGGATAATCAAACTTTGTTAAATTCATACAATAGAATACTACTCAGCAATGAAAAGGAATGAACTACTGATATATGCAATAGCATTTGTGAATCCTGATATGAATTTAGCGGTTTAAAAAAGTCTTTAACTGTAATTCCAAACCTAGGAGTCTAGTTGGAGGAAATCATCTGAAATACAGTGTTATTTACTAACGAAAAATTCCCCAGCACTCTAAGTTATCAGATATGGAGAACTGGTTAACTGAATCATATCAGCGATGTAGTCATTAAAATTATTTTCACGAATGGCGTTTAATGATGTGAGAAAATTCTTATAATATGATAAAGAAAATAGCAGAATATACAGCTGGCTATACAATATACTTTCAGCATTGGAGAAATGCAATTATAAGCTAAATTGTGTTAGGTAGTTCTTTTGGTGGCTTATCTGAAGAGCATGCATTATTCTTCCCTTTCGAAAGGTGGTTGCAAACGATCAGTCATGGGTTGAATTTGGCCCACGGTCATATTTATTTGGTCCAGTGGGTTTTTTTTAATTGAGGTAACATTGGTTTATGACATTATATAAATTTCATGTGTACGTCATTATATTTCAACTTCTATGTCGACCACATTGTGTTCACTATCAAAAGTCTAGTTTCTATCTATCACCATACAAATGTCCCCCTTTACCCCTTTCACCCTCCTCTCACCTGCCTTCCTTTCTGGTAACTACCAATCTGTCCTCTGTATCTATGTGGTTTTTTTTTTTTTGAAATCTTCCATATATGAGTGAAATCATATGGCATTTGTCTTTCTCTATCTGACTTATTTTGCTTAGAATAATACCCTCAATGTCCATCCATATTGTCACAAATGGCAAGATTTCATCTTTTTTATGGCTGAGTAGTATTCCATTGTGTAATGCCTTCTTCACCCCCTCATCAGCTAAAGTGTTGATGGGCACTTAGGCTGTTTCCAAGTCTTGGCTATTGCGAGTAATGCTGCAATGAACATAGGGGTGCATATAACCTTTTGAATTAGTGTTTTTGTATTCTTTGGATAAATACCCAGAAGTGGAATGGGTGGATCATGTGGTATTTCTATTTTCAGTTTTCTTGAGGAATCTCCATACTGTTTTCCACAGTGGCTGCACCAGTTTACATTACTACCAGCAGTGTACGAGGGTTTGCTTTTCTTTGCATCCTCTCCAATACTTGTAATTTCTTATCTTTTTAAGATTTTATTTTTCCTTTTTCTCCCCAAAGCCCCCCAGTACACAGATGTATATTTTTGGTTGTGGGTCCTTCTAGTTGTGGCATGTGGGACGCCACCTCAGCATGGCTTGACGAGTGGTGCCATGTCTGCGCCCAGGATGCGAACTCGTGAAACTCTGGGCTGCAGAAGCAGAATGTGCAAAATTAACCACTTAGCCATGGGGCCAGAACCTCTTGTCTTTTTAATAATAGCCATTCTTCTTTTTTTTTTTTTTGATAATAGCCATTCTGATGGGTGTGAGGTGATAACTCATTGTGGTTTTGACTTGCATTTCCCTAATAATTACAGACGTTAGACATCTTTTCATGTGCCTATTGGCCATCTGTATATCTTCTTTGGAAAAATGTCTGCTCAGATCCTTTGCCCATTTTTAAATTGGCTTGTTTGTTTTTTTGTTGTTGAGTTATATGTGTGCTTTATATATTTTGAGTATTAACCCCTTATCAAACATACGATTTGTAAATATCTTCTCCCAACCAGTAGGTTGTCTTTTGACTTTGTTGATGGTTTCTTTTGCTGTACAGAAGCTTTTTAGTTTGATGTAGTCCCATTTATTTATTTTTTCTTGTTTCTCTCGCCTAGTGAGATATGGTATTCAAAAAGATACTGCTAAGAGGGATGTCAAGGAACTTACTGCTTATATTTTCCTCCAGAAGTTTTATGGTTTCAGGTCTTACATTCAAGTCTTTAATCCACTTTGAGTTAATTTTTGTTTGTGGTATAAGATAATGGTCTACTTTCATTCTTTTGCAAGTGGCTGTCCAGTCTCTTCAATAAATTGTGTTGGGAAAATTGCTCAGCTATTATTTCTTTAAATAAGCTCCCTGCTCCCTTCTTTCTCTCTTCTCCTTCTGGGATACCCATTATCCTTAGCTGTCCTTTCTAATAGAGTAAGATAATTCTTGTGGATTTTTCACATTTTAAAAAATGAATTTCTACTTCTCTTTTAAGATGTAGTAATAGATTTTTACATTTCTTTTTAAGTCTCAGTTCTCTTTCCTCTTCTACCTACATCGTTTCTGTTTCTATCTCTGAGCTCACTAATTCTTCCATATGATCTTCTCTGTTTCTAATGCTTTCTAATGCACTCTCATCTCATTTACTGAGTTCTTTGGCTCCAAAATTTCTGTTTGGTTATTTTCTAGAGTTTTAGTCTCATTGGCAAAGTATTCTTCCATTCGCTGATTTTTGTCCTGAGCTGAAATGCCTTCCTGAGTTTTCTTGTAGCTTGTTGAGGTTTTTCATGGCAGCTATTTTGAATTTTTTATCAGTTAGATCACAATCTTCCATGACTTTACGTTTGGTTTCTGGAGAATTATTATTATTTTTTTGTGATGCTATGTTACTGTGGCTTTTTGTGGTGCTTGCTGAGTTATTCCTTTGCTGGCACATTTGTCATAGCAAACACGTTTCTTATTTAGGCATAGCTATATTTGTTTGGATTCAAACTTTTCCACTGCTTGGAGATTAGGAGCTTTTCTTTCATTTTTCAGTAGGTGGCGCTACTGCACTAGTTTTTGTTTTTCTCACTTGCACTGCCTCTGGCTATATTTGAGGATCTGCGCTCCACCCTGACCACCTCTATTTGGGGCGTTGCCAGTACTCTTATTGTCACTGCTGGTCCCTCTGGGGGTCACTGATGCCTTGCTGTTGCTGGTGTCACTGCAGTAGCTGGCTTCACCGGAGGCACAGGGATGGCTGGCACCTCATCCAAGTGGGGATCACCTGGGTCGGAAGCTCCTCCATGGCAGGGGGAGGGGAAGTCGGGTGGCAGCCAGTTTCACAGGGCACTGTCTAAGCTGTTGCCTGTTGCCTTGTGGCTGCAGGTGCAGCTGCAGCTGGCTGGCCAGAGTGGCACGTGTACCTCCACTGCTGCCTGCTGAGTTTTCTGGGGCCAAGGGCGGCTGGCACAGCTCTGGGCTCTGCCTTTGCTGCTGCCCTATTTGGCCTTCACTGTGTGCTCCAATCCACCACCTTCGTATGTACTGATGTGTAGGTCTCTCCCGTGTCCTGGTGTTGGGCACTATCAACATTATTGGGTTATAGATGTTTTATTTACTGTAGATTGAAGGAGAGAGACAAAGGAATTCTCTCATGCCACCATGATGGTAATGTCAGGTCCAGTGTTTTAAAACTAATAAGAACTCATTTCTAGTATTTAAAAAATGAAAAAACTTGCATATAAATTGTGTTTTCCAGGTCCTCTTGAAAATTCCACGTCCTCTTGAAGATCTGGCATCAATGTGCCCACAGAGCACCTCCCAATTAGAGCTGAGTGGCTCTGTCAGACAGGAAACATGCCCTCCAATTATTTTTTTCCTACACGGTTTCATTTACGTTACCCACCTTGCCCCTGTAGGCATTTGCTTGTGCGATCCCTGATTACACACGGAATTTAATCCTTGGATTTTCTCAGAGCATCAGAGAGCTCTTTCCCTCAACCACATGACTTTGGCTCTTTGCCATCAGCTTATGGAATTCATTACTATGATCATTGCAGGAAGTCATTGAGGATGTGGTTCTGTACAATCCACAGGACAAATTTTTCTCTGCACTCAATGCCAGAAAATACATCTGCTTCTCCCCAGCCATAAATTTTTTTTAATCCCATGGATGCCATGAATCACATGGCCAATCATAGTTCTCTCAGCACTGGCTTCTAACAAGATCAGAGCCAAATCCTCCATAAAGTACAGCATATTGGAGCCACATGACACACATTGTATGTATAGAAAAAAAGAATGGAAGGAGTTGCCTTAAAGTATCAACAGCAACATCATGGGGAGGTTTCCTAAAAGCAGACCCTGAGATGAGGATTCATGTGCAAGTGATTTATTATGGAAGTGCCTCCGGGAGAAACCAGTCAGGGAGTGAGAGAAGAAACCAAGGGAGGATGTGATTTCAGCATAATGGAGAGTGGCTTCAGTCTCCTCCCACTCCTTACTCTGGAGCGTAAGTTATGCCTCACAGGGTTTTGTCTCTTTTGCATATAATCAGCCAAGCCACTTGCACTCTGTGTACATTTGGGCACAGCAGCTCCAGTAACCTGAAGGTAATCCTTTAAAGAGAGTTACAGGTGCTGGTGTTTAGTAGCAAAACCACACTGAACCCAGTAAAGGAGCTCCAGAAATGGTAAAGTGGATCTGGGGGACTTCAGTGCAGCAAAGCGTCCACTAGCCAGTGATCATTTCTGAGAAGCAAGATCATGTGTGATTCTTATACTTTTTAATACATTTTTTGTAACTTTCAAGTTTTTACATATTTGGAATATATTATTTCATGAACCGAATAAAGATTAAAATAAAATGTTAAACCACCCCTTGACACTATTTTCCTGTAGCCACTAGTCTTTCTTCTTTTCCTCTTTGCTAAGTTTCCCTTAAAGAACATTTAAGATAAATTTAAAATAAATTTTGTCTATTTTTCTTACTCCAAAAGCAATACATATTCATTGTAGAAAAGCTGGAAAATACGGAAAGTAAAAAATAGAAAATAAAAGCTCCCAATCCTACCACACAGAGATAAGCACTGCGATCACTTTTAAGTATATTCTTCCAGGTGTGTGTCGAGTGAAAATGAGATAGTATAAATACCTGATTTTTAAAATTGTTAGATAAACTTTAAAATTTGAGAATAGTTTTAGATTTACAGAAAAGTTGCAAAATAGTACAGAATTCTCCTATACCCCTCGTCCACTTTAATACCTGCTTTTTTCACTTAACTTGAACTCTTGTCATGAACACTTTCCTGTGACAATAAATATTCATCTCAACATCATTTTTAATAATGGGATTATATTAAATTGTAGAGATAGAGCATGGTTTATTTAACTAATCCCATTTTGTTGGCTATTTGGGGGTATTTTTAATTTTTCACTTTTATAGGCGTTTCTTACAAAAAGTTCCTAGAATTAGAATTGCTTGGTCAAATGGGAGAAAAGCTTTTAAGGCTCTCGAGACCTGTTGATCATTTGCCTTTCAGGAGAATAGTCTCAGCAGAATATGTGAGCACCCATTTCAGCTACTGGGGTAGTTGATAAGGTAAATATAGTAAGCTAGCATATGTAGTTAATTAGAAAAGTCTAGAAGGCTTACAGAACATTTCAGTGGTGTGGGTGGTGCCTCTCCTACTGTTATCTGCTAGGGCAGGGGCGTTCAAACTCTTTGACTGCCATCCACGGTAAGAAAACATTTCATGTGGCAGAGCAGGTACTGTTGACGCTCCATCTACGCGCCCTTCATCTACCCTGAGGTCACCACAGACAGTTCCTCTGTGCTCTGACAGCTGCCCCATCCTGCTGTCTGAAGGTGTTCTCTGGCCATGGGGGCATACTTGGTCTGTGTAGGGGGGCGTCCTAGAAGTGCCAGGGAGCTAATGCCCAGGCAAGACCCTGACCAACGGAAGATGGGCATTTGTGAACCAAAGCTCCAGCTCCCTCACCTTTGGTGGGACAACTCTGAGGCCTGTTCCACAGAGTGTCTCAGAGTGTCTGCAGAGGGACTGAGCTCCAGTGGCCCATAGTGGCAGTCAAGTCATTCACACACACTTTATTGGCTTTCCTCCCTTCCTATTGCATTGACTGCACTACTGCACTTTCTGGAACCACCCCCCAAATAAAACATCCAACAAACAGTTCTTACCTTAATACCTCAAACACACTCTGATATTTTCTTTTCTGTTCTATTTTCTGCTGGACATGATGCACTAAACTGATTGGACGACTCACTCATGGGCCTCAGTCTGCAGTTCGAAAGCCACCCTCCCAGAGGGTCGGTGTACTGAGGAGAACTGAGTCTCGATCATAAAGGCACTTTGATAGTCAAACTCTTCCTCGGGAGGCACAGCGAGCAGCTGAGGCCAGTCGAGAGAGTTTCTAACAGTCGGTGGACGCCTCCACTTCATCAGATTTCAGACGGACAGTTCTTCTCAAGGGGGCTGCTTCATTGGCCTCTGCCGACCATTCTGGCATGAAGCCAAACAGACACAATGCCCCCCTTTTCTCTGAACAGTCCTTCGGTCCCCTCAGAGAAGACCAGGGCTGGGAGTGAGGGTGAGGAGAGCGTTTCGGAAGGAGCAGGAGGAGGAGAGGATGTGGACTTTCAAAGGTCAGCTGGAGTATGATTAGTGAACACTTAGAGATTTATTCCAAGTGCCTTTCCTGACTGGAAAAACAACAATAAAGGAAATAAAGAAAAAAAAACCCCAAACCCACAAGTGGGGTAGAAGTTGAAGAAGACTTTAATTCATAAGGAAAAGGGCTTGAATAATTGATGCTGCCGCCACGCCAAAGATAATTTCAGCTCTCTCTCCATCTCACAAAGACATTTAGCATTGATTGAGATCAAAGGATCTAGAACCCCCGCTGTGAGGCTGAAAGGCAAGACTCGAAGCGGCCTTTCTCCGCTCTGATAATGTCGTCTTTATGTAGTTAATAAACTGCACACTTCAGTCAAACTATATCATTACAGAAGACTTAGGGAGCTCATAATTTAAAAGCAAAGAATTGCCTCTGTGCTTCACTTTGAACTAAACAACATTCTGTTGAATGAGGTGGACATCAAAGTCTTGTCACTATTACCAGTGTGGATTGAGCAGAAGGCCGCACAGAGTGGGTACTTCAGTCAACAAGAGAAAAAAAGAGAGGGAACGAAAGAGGAAGAATAAAGATATTGGCTTATCAACCCAAAGGCAGTACCAATGTTTTATTATTATTTTTTCCACTAGGCACACATCAGGTGGCTTGCTTATGCAACGAGTGTCCTTGCTAAACAGATGTACATGAACTGGGTCAGCCTGTTTATTTTTCACCTTGGCCCCATTCTGATCTTGGTCTCAACCACCCTCGTGTTCACCTTCAGCCTGCCCGCCCCTCTCGCCTCTCCTGGTCCCCGGGGGATCTGTGCTCCTGCTTCTTCGGGCTCCCTTTGTGAAGGGCAGTAAACCCGCATTGCCCTCTCTTGGCGCTGGCTTGTTTCTCATCGCTTGGCTTGCCTGGCCCTACTCTGCCTCTGAGCCTCCATTGGCTGGCTGGGAGAGGGCATCCTGTGCACAGGACGTATTTGGGGAGATGCACCCATTCAGAGCAGGGGTGTTCTGGGATAGAGAACCCCATTCCAGGCTCTGTTGTTGGGTAGTTTTAAAGAGTGACACCACGTACAGCACCTAAGACCTCCCCCTGACACTGCTATTGGAGGAGTGTCTTGGCATGGATTCGCTGGAAGGGATTCTCAGGCAAGCGATTTATTTATTGAGGAGGATCTTAGGAGAAAAACCTTTGAGGAAGTGAAGGAAGCAGGATAGAGGAAGAAGCCCAGCAAAGATGGGGCTCAGCTGAAGTCTGGTCTTAGCCTGATCCAATAGGAAGCATAAATGGCACCACAGATTGTCCCACCTTCAGGCAAGGGATCAGTACCCTGGATTAGTCAGCCATTGGCTGCGGGCTGCCCTCGGGGGGCGGGCTAACATTCCAGGCACATCCCAGGTAGGAGGTTGCAACAGACCAAGGGCACTTCTGCAGATAATGGGGCAGCTGTGAGTCCTTTGCAATCAACATGCACAATAGCTGGGAGTTGGGCGCACCAGCCTGGTAAAGGGGCTCTGGGCAGGGTAAGTTGACTCATTTATCAGATGACTTTAGAAAATGTACATATCACTTAACCCAGCAATTTTGTTTTTAGGTTTTTATGTGGAGGAAAATATGGATTTGTAAGAAGTTGTGTTGTTCTCATCATTGGCATCATAACCATCTTCATCACCCTTTGGTGAACATGTATTTACTGAGCTCTTTCCATCTTTCCATAGAGTATCTCATTTAATTCTTTCGACGATTCTGTGAGGTATTGCCAATGTCTTATAGACCAAGAAACTGAGGCTTAGCCAGGTTGTGACCTTGCCTTAGAACCCACGGCTGGAGAGTGGCAGGCCTGTGCGATGCTCATTGCAATATTTCAGTAACAAGGATTTAAAAATAATCTACTTCTCCAACACCGGGAAGAGTAAGGTAAATTACTGTATTTCCATACAATGGCATAGCATGTAGTCAATAAAAATGCCATAATAATACAGGAATGGGTCCATAATACATTGCTAAGCAGAAAAATTACTCGACAAAGCCACATTGTGTGTGTGTGTGCGTATGCGTGTGTGTGTATGTGTGCACAGACAATATCTTTAAAACATTCAGGGATATTTTCGTATCTGCATTTCCTCTTACCCTCCGCTGGACCTCCTCCCCACCCTCTATCCTCCGTACTGAAGTTCAGCTCTTTGGTGCTTATTGCCTCAGGGAAGGGATGTGAAATAGAAAGCAGTGGAAAAGGAAAGGAAAGTCAGTCGTCAGGGTTTGAGGCTTAAAAACAGAAAGGTCTCAGGGTTGAGACAACAGAAGATATGATGGACAAACTTACCCCCAGCCCACCCCAGAAAAAGATCCTCTGGGGTTAGAGCGAGGAGGAATGGAGGTATGCTGGGGAGGGGAAGAGAGGGAGGGAGCCTGAGAGCTTAAATGCTGGAAGGTTCCGGAGAAAAAGTCCTGAGCCTTGCCCGTCACTTGACCCAGGCTGCTGGTGGCTGTGCGGAGGTGGAGGTCACTTCAAAAGCTACAAGAACCAAGGGGATCTGAGGCCGATTCCCGAGAGGCCGCTGACCTCGGAGACGGAACGCCGTGTGGAGAGGAGCGTGGGATGGGTCCTCAGGCGGCCTCCAGGGCACACCTGGCTTGCCGCTGCGCTCCAGGGGCACCCGTGAGGCAGACACACTGGACTCACCGGGCCTGAGGGTGGGAATGAGGGGCAAAGGGCAGTGAATCGTCTTGATGGACGCTTAGATCCACGGACCAGATCCCTTTGCCCCTCCTCCTCTCCCTCCTTCTCCTCCTCTCCTCCAACTGCCATGGGAATCTGGACAAAACCCTAGCGAAAGGAGGAGATTTGAGTTGACGAGATTGAGTTCCCGCCCACAGTGGAAAGGAAAGCGGGCTCACGGTAGAAATCAAGTTGAGCTAGAGGAAATAAAGATCTAATTCTTGCCCACCTGAAGCTGTGGACGGGGATTTATGCCCAGGAAAGGAGTAAAGGCATACCGCAAGATTACAATTCAGCGGTAATCGCTGAGTGATTTCTGTTTCCCTCTTGGTGCTTTCTTGTGCTGTTCGTGTGTTTTTGCAATATAACATTTATTAATTCTGAAATGAGAGAAAAAATGTTATTTCAGATCCTTCAACAACAACAACAACGATAATAGCTCACATTTCCTAAGGAAGCTCAATCTGCCGGACACTGGGCTGGCTGCCTCATATTATCCCATTCATTCCTCCCCGCTGCCCTGTGGGGTAGGTACTGTCACGGTCCCATTTTACAGAGAAGAAATTTGAGGCTCAGAGAAGTTAAGCAACTTAGCTAAAGCGGCAGGAACGTGCTCACAGCACAGGTCTAGCTGACTCCCAGTCCTGCGCTCTGTCCATTTCACCCCGTTGTCTCTCAGGGGAACTTTTTCTGCTAAACACAAAATTAACCCAGGCATCTGGGATGGGGTTGGAGATTCTAAGTGAGCCCAGGTGCTGAGCAGAGCTGGCCTTGCCAGTAACAGAAGAGTCCACACAAAGGGCTGGCCGGCCTGGGGCCTGAGGACACAGCTGTGTGTACAGCGTGAAAGGAAAACTTGCCATGACGAATTATATTGATACAACAATGAAAGAATCGTTTTTGAAAGGATTGAACTGTTATTAAAAGACAAAGGCACACGAATCGTATCAACACTGATCTACTCAGTGTCATTTCTGAACTAGGCGGTATTTCTTTTTTCAGGTACGTTCTCTCTGACGTCTGACGGAAATAGAGAAGCTCACACAGGGAACCAGGGTGCAGCTTGATGAATTTTCACAAAATGAGTGTGCCCACATAGCCAGCCCGCAGATCAAGAAACAGACGTTTCAAGGACCCCAGGATCCACCCTCACGCCCTCTTCTAGTTACTTCCTCATTCATAAAGGTAACAGTCACCCTGACTTCAAACACCTTAGATTAGTTTTGTCTGTTTTTTTTGTGTGTGGAAGATTGGCCCTGAGCTAATACCTGTGTCAATCTTCCTCTATTTTGTATGTGGGATGCCACCATAGCATGGCTTGATGAGTGGTGTGTGTAGGTCTGTGGCCAGGATTCAAACCGGTGAACCCTGGGCCACCAAAGTGGAGTGTGTGAACTTAACCGCTATGCCACTGGGCCGGCCTCAAGTTTTGCTTGTTTTCAAACTTTACGTAGATGGAACTTTCTGAACATTATATAGGATTGTACAGCGTGTTTATGAGATTTATCCCTGATGTTTATGTAAAGTTTATTCATGGTCCTTCACATGTAGTATTCCATATTCCATATTCTTATTAGGTAACTATATTTATTGTATGTAAGTGTAGATAGTAGAATTTACCCATTCTCCTCCCAATGGGCATTTGATTGTTTCTATTTTTTTTTCATGTTGTTTGGTGAGCAAATGTATGCATTTCTTTGGGACGCATACCGAGGACTGGAATTGCTCAGTCATGGGGTGTATGCATGTTCTGCTTTGGTAGATACCATCGAACAGTTTTCCAAGTGGTTGTCCTAAGGGACATCGCCACTGTTTGGGTGGGTGCATAATGGTATGTCATCGCCTTAATGAGGCTGAGTACCTGAATGCCTTTTCATGTGTTTCTTGGCATTTGGATATCCTTTCTTGTGAAGTCCTGTCCAAGTCCTTTGTAGAGAATATTATCTGAAGGGATAATTCCTATAATCCTTTGTGTGTGGTAGAATTCGCCCATGGTTGGTTCAGTTGGACACTGTGGCCTACGTAGCATGACTTTTGATGTTCCTTGCTCAAAAGTATATGTACTCACTAGTCTTTTCACTGGTGCCTGAAATGTCTACATCACTCTTTCTTTCCAGTTAAGACATTACCCTAAAAATGCACCTGTTAGAGGAAGGGGGGGCATGGCGTGTAAGAGGTTCTTTTCAGTTGTATGGAATGGGGGCATGTTCAGGTTACTGAGGTCAATGGGGTTTACGATAAGGGAATCAAGGGACAGGAATTGTTCCAGCAGTCCCATAGCCAGGCCCCACAAAGAATGGGAACACCTTCTATCATAATAGGAGTGCTGGTATTTCAGTGGTGATTCCAGTCATCCGGCAGAGTGGCCTGGTCATATTATTGCCCTCTGAGCGGAAGGCATCAGTTACCAGCCCCTTGGCCAGTAGGTTCCTGCAGCTATTGACAAAGTGGCACTAGACTTTATTTCTTCCCGCTTCCTGGATTCTGCCATCTTAAGGCTTCTACAGTCTCAGAGCATCTATGGCATCTAATGTCTTCTCTCCGTGTGCCTTTCAATGGCTTCCTCCACCCAGCTAATCACATCTCTCTCTCTCTCTCTCTCTCTTTCTCTGTGGGCCTCATTTTTCAATAACAGAATCTGATTGGACAGCCACTGTAGGATGCTCTGTATGAGCAGAGCTCTTGCACCAAACTACCTCAAGGGCCACTGGCCAGCCAAGATGGCTGCTCACGTCAGTCACCTATGTCAGCATCATGTGGTACAAAACACAGCAACACATGTGCAGGGACCATTTCTGACCCCTTTGTTTAGAAGCGGGTGGTGGGCATGGCAGAAGCTCAGAGGTACATGAATGCCTCTCCAGTAGGCCAAGTCATCATTGGGCATTAATACTTCAGTTCCAACTAGTCAGATCAGCTGGGCCCATAGTGAGAAAGACACATGGAAAGAATGTTCGTGAGACAATTCTATAATTGTTGGAGACATTCACATATATTTATCTCGTTTCTAACAACAATTACTAGAGGGGAACAGAGATTGTGTTAATTTCATTTTAAGGAGACTGAGTGCCAGAACATTTCAGTGGCTCCTTAACTTACATCTTGTAAATGGTAGACCTGGGATTTGAAGTCGCCTCTGTTATTTTCATTCATCCATTCATTCTACAAAGATTTCTTGAATACTTACAATGACTCAGGCACTGTCCTAGGCACTTGGGCTAGATACATCTGTGGATGAAGCTGACTTACTGGCTTTCAAAGAACCCGGCCCTGCTGAGGAGGCCAAGCTTCGGCAGGGAGCCATGTTAGTCAGGACTCTCAGCTGCAGTTGACAGAATCCAAGTCAAAACAGCTTAAGGGAAAGTGAGTTTTGATTCGAAGGATACTGGAAAAGTAACAGGGCAGCTCTGAGGACCTCAGAGTCAGAGGCCCAAGGACTTTGCTCACAGACTGTCACTCTGCCTCCCATCTCTGCTTCTCTCTGGGAGCATGTCCTTTCTCTCAGGCAGAAAGCATGGGTGCTGGGAGCTCTCGGGTCCCATTCCTTACCATGGGATGGGGCTCTGTGATTAGACCATTCTATCAAACATGTCTTCCTCAGCAACCAGAGAATTGAGGTCTTTCCAGAGAAATTAGGGGTAGGGAACAATGCCGAGAAGACAAAAACTATAGCTACCCAGGTGCCTCAGAGGGCTGCCCCTGAATAGCCAGGAGTAAGTAAGAAGACTGGATGCATAAGGGATGGGGGAAGGAGGAGCATGGGAGGACTCCACAATGAACTTGATCTTCATTCAGGCAATATTTATTGAGCTCCTTCAAAGTATCAAGCTTTGGATGTGGCACTGGGAACAGGGAGATAAGTAAAATATCATTCTTCTTGAAAAATTCAGTCCAGCAGGGAAGTTAGTCATATATATAACTAACAATTATATCATGTGATAACAGACAAAAAAAAAAAACCCCTGTTGTGACCACTTTCTTAGGACAGGTGGGCCCCTCCCAGTCCCAAGGGATAAACCATGATTGGACCTAGCCAAGTGTAATCCTCACTTTGAGGAATTGGTTTAGGGGTGGGCATGTGACCAGATCTGGCCGATGATGCACTAGGGAACTCTTCTGGGGAGAGATCTGGCACCATTTTCCTGACTTGAGAACAATTGTATATAGATATGGCCTTTGGAGAGAAGGCAGCTATATTGGGATGAGACTGAGGATGAAAAGCCAAATGCTGAGTTTCACAATATGGAAAAGAAGAAAGAGCCGGATACCCAGAGGGCCTCGTTGAGTTGCTGTGCCAACCTCAGAACCACCTACCCCTGGACTTCTTGTTAAGTGAAATAATATCATTTCAGCCACTGTCAGGCACTTTATAACTGGGAGGAGGGCACACCCCAATGGACATGCATGTGTGGAGGGCCGCAGGAGCATGGAGGAGAGAGGTGGGTGTTGCAAATGGGAAGGATCATGGAAGGCATCTTGGGGAGGGTATTTTTGAGGTAAGCCATGCAAGATAGATAGATGTGTTAGAGAAGGGGAGTAACGGATGGGGAGAAGAAACACTTCAAAAGAACAAGGCAGAGGGGCTGGCCCCGTGGCCGAGCGGTTGAGTTCGCGCGCTCCGCTGCAGGCGGCCCAGTGTTTCGTTGGTTCGAATCCTGGGCGCGGACGTGGCGCTGCTCATCGGGCCACGCTGGGGAGGCGTCCCGCATGCCACAACTAGAAGGACCCACAACGAAGAATATACAACTATGTACCGGGGGGCTTTGGGGAGAAAAAGGAAAAAAAATAAAATCTTTAAAAAAAAAAAAAAAAGAACAAGGCAGAAGGGCATGGCATTTTTATGACTTAGCCTTGGATGTCACATAGTGTCACTTCTGATGTACTCTACTGGTCAGGCAGCCATCAGGCCCACTGAGGCTCAAGGGGAGAGGGAGTGACAAGGTTCTAGAAGAGCATATGAGAAAGAAGATGTTATTGCAGCCATCTTTGGAAGATGTGATCTTTTTGCCACAATCCTTTATCATGGGCTCCATAACTGCCACAAGTCAGTGTAGTGGCCAGGTGGTATTTTCTGTGCCTCCAAATCTCTCCCTCTGCACATAGAACCCACCTTTCCCTCTTGCTCACCTCAGTCAGTCACCACCATAAACCTGCCCTGACCAATCAGAATATTTATCCTGTTTGTCTGGTCTCAGTGACAGGCTCAGGAATAGTCACCTGACCTAAGCCAGACCTACAAGAGTTAGCCCTGGGACCTTAGCTAGAACTACCCAGAAAGAATGTTACTCTCTTCACTGTGACCATTGGCTCAAAGGACCAAGTAAGCTTGGAGCTACTCGGTGTGCAGCATCTTTTTAAGGCTCCATGTCTAAGAGCCTGCTTACGAATGAAGCCAAAACCGAGGAAAGCAAAACTGAGAGATGAAGAGAAAGGTTTCTGGTCGTATTTTTATAAACCTATTTCCAGCTATACACAGGGGTAAATTTCCCTCTGGAGTTTTTATTTATATCTACCAATAAATTCCCTTTGGGGCATAAGGTTGAGTTCAGTGTCTGGCATTTACAACCAAAAGTGTTCTGATTAACATAGTGAACTTTCTACATAAATATTAACATGGAGAAACTGAATCAGAAGCTTGCAATATTCTCCTTGGGAAAAAGATTCAAGGTTCCAAGGACATCAAGTCACCATGTTAAATATCTCTTCCTCCTCCAGAATGGACAGATTAGAGGCAAAGCCGGGCCTGAAAGGAATGAACCGATGGCTGAGAGAGATCTGCATGGCTAAGGAAAGGTGGGACACATTGGGTTGGTTCTGCTCTGTTTCTGATATCTGCTTTTGGTCATTTTTATTGAAATACTGAACCCTGGGCAGGATTGAAAACATTTGTTAGAGGCCGGCCCCATGGCTGAGTGGTTAAGTTCGCGCACTCTGCTTTAGCAGTCCGGGGTTTCGCTGGTTTGGATCCTGGGTGCAGACATGGCACCGCTCATCAGGCCATGCTGAGGTGGAGTCCCACATGCCACAACTAGAAGGACCCACAACTAAAATATACAACTATGTACCTGGGGGACTTGGGGAGAAAAAGCAGGAAAAAAAAAAAAAAGATTTGCAACAGTTGTTAGCTCAGGAGCCAATCTTTAAAAAAAAAAAGAAAACGTTTGTTGGTCTGATAGAGTTTCCATCCATCCATTCATCTATTCATGCATCCATCTCCACATCTGCCCATTAATTAAACAAATATCTATTGAGTTTAAGGAACTTGCACAAGGCCTTCTGAGAGAGAGGGTTTGAAGCATCAGGTCAAGGTCAAATTAGCAAAGACAATTCTGTGCCTGGAAGCCAGGGCTCAGCCTGATACCCTCTTTTTCATCAGAAAATTAGAAAATGTAACCTAGATACTTGCTCACATCCCTTCAAGAGCTATTACTTGATAATTCAAATAATTTTCAAAATGGACGATAACTTAAAGTGATATCTGGTCCAATTTTCTCATGTCTGGGACAAGAAAGCCCAACCTTGGGGAGCCTGAGGGATCTGTGCAGAGATCTGACATTCACTTCATTCCCCCTTGACTCCATGTCTTGATGAGGCGGTGATGGCTGGCGCGCAGAAGAGAAGAGAGACTGCAGGTAGAACACGAAGTTTATGGGGCTCAGGGCCAGTCAAAAACCAGAAGCAGGAGCCGTCCTGTGGTTGAGTGGTTAAGTTTGCACACTCCCATCTGGTGGCCTAGGGTTTCGCTGGTCCAGATCCTGGGTGTGGACATGGCACCGCTCGTCAGGCCATGCTGAGGCAGCGTCCCACACAGCACAACCAGAGGGACCTACAGCTAGAATATACAACTGTGTACTGGGGGACTTTGGGGAGAAGACAGAGAAGAAGAAAAAAAGAATCAGAAGCAGCTGGTGTGATGATGAGGGTGGACGGTGGGCCCCACACAGGCAGGAAAGTAGAAAAGAGAGCTGGGAGCCAGAGAAAAGCTGCCCCTGTGGTTTTTTTCCCCCAAACAATTGAAACTGCATATTGCGTGGACTCCATAAGGAAACAGGTCCAGCTGCCTTGCGGGATGCCGTTTGTTTCCGAGCGGTGGCCCCAGGAGCATGTGAAACGTCTGCTCCGGGCAGGCTCACGGAGGGCGCCAGGCGGCTCTGCCCAATAGCTGTGTCTCTGATTTCTCTCCTCCAAAGAGGAAATTGCAGGCATGTTACTGCTTTGCTCAGGACCGGGGATTATGGAGCTTAAATTCTCTCCTCCAAGCCATGTTCAAATTTTTGACTTAAAAGGGAAATGTTTCATTTTAGGCCAAATGCATCCCCCTCTTTCCCCCTTCCTGGAACGAGAACAAAGCAATTCAAATCAGAAAACAGAGGGAACTCCATGCGCACTGTCCACAGGGACCCGGCTCCCAACTGGATCCGACGGAATTTGATTGAAGTACAACTGAACCCCTCCGCGTTTGTTCAAATGTCATTTAAATAGAAACGTTTCAAATCTCTGCCAAGGCACTGCCCAGGGGGTGGCGTGGAATGGAGTCGGGCCCTCGCTGCTCTGCGGGCGGCTTGGGCTGGAGACCACAGGGGCGGGACCCAGGCGAGGCTGACTCAACCGGGCTTAAAAGGGGGGAAAAGTAGTGGGAAAAGGGAGGAGGAGGGAAAGAAGAAGGATGGAGGGGGGCGGAGGTGGAACTTTCTGGGCAGTTTTTACACCATGGATACAAGATATAAATGAGACGTGATGCGCGTTTTGGCATCAATTCTTTATTTTTTAATTTTTTTTAAGGCATGGACAAATTCAAAGCCTGGGAAAATTCATGATCAGGAGAGAAGTGAGGCTTCAAGATTTGGTGAGACATCCCCTTTGGTGTCATGATGCTGCCAATGTGAATGCACCATGCAGCCACCGTCTTGACTTAGTTTGGGAAAAGGACAACGTGTTTGGCTTGCTGAGCTGTGTCGAGGCAACTGGATAGGATTTGGTTGGAGGGTGAGAGCTGAGGATGTGAGTCTTGGTCTCCTTACCCCACAGGGTAGGGTGGCCGTGAGGTCAGGGGTTTGATGCTGTTGGTACCTAGCCCTGGGAGTCTGCAAGCAAAGCCATGGTGGACCCTGATGATGCCCAACAGGGAGGAGTCTGGGTACCCCCTCCTTCCCTCAACTGAATGGCTACTCTTTTATGTTTACTATTTTGTAGTTCTGGGTAACACTTTATAGCAAGAAGAAATCTGCTAGTACCAGCACAGTTTGAGAACTGTTAAAGTAGACATTTTGAAGGGCCCTTGGTTCTGACATTCTGAGATCAAAATTGGGAAGAGGTCAGAGTGAGGTCATTCTCTCATCTCCGGGGACCCATTAGCATGGGATGGAGCTAATTTACTTCATTAAGATCTCCCTTCCCAAGACAATAGGCTTACCTGGCTGTTGGAAAACCACATTGTGCCAGGATGCACTATAAGCAACTTATTCAGCGTATTTGATTCGTGTCAAATCATCATGACATGATTGTGTCTGGTGCCTTTGGGTGTCCTTCAGCCTTTGCTCATGGGAAGACTGCAAAGCAGTGGTCCTCACATTTCTCAGGATGAGGACACCTTTTAAATATCAAAAAGTTTTTGTGGACCCTCATATAGTAGCAGCTGGCCTTTCCTTATCTGTGGACAGAAAACATGTATAATGAAAGAAATCCACTCTGAATTGAATAATCCTTTGAAATAAGCTTGCATGTTATGACTATAACTACTTGTATTTGAAAAATTCATTGCACATATATGTGTAAGACACTATTTATTCATTCTAGAAATAATGCTCAGTATAAAGACAATTTGAGTGTCTTTTCAGTTACTTCAGCATTCACAGATTGGTGAACATACATATACACAAGCTTGCTGTTGTATTTAGAGGAAAGATGGCAAATGTGTGGAATCTATGCCTCCAGGCCCCTGTCCTGTGCTTATTCCATCATCTCACTTTTTTCCTGCTGAGCCTGAAACTCAGCCCCAGAATCCTTCTCAACATAATCCTCTAAGAAATCACTACCAACCTATGGGAGTTGGCCCATGACGTCACACAAACTTAGTTCCTTCCTCTGATATAGACTGAAAGTTTCTAGAGGGTAGGGTCAGGGGATGCTTACTTAGCATTGTTCCGAGCCTAAAGACAATAATGAAAGACTTCTAGAACTTGGGAAGGATTCACATGGGCCTGGATTCATCAGGCTGGTCAGTGACTTATGCAACCCTGAGAAAGCTCAGTATTGGTGATCCTACAAGATGAGCCTCCCCCTGAATTGAAATCATTAACCTAAAGATGTGCGAGAAGAGCAGCTCAAGAGTCACTAAAGTGAGGTCTCCCCCCTCCTACAGACATCTGCTCTCTTATCTTAGAGACCCTCCTAAAGCAGCAGGACACACTCAAACAGAGCACATCCCCTTTCATCACTGCGTTCAGCCAAGACGTGGTTCTGAGGAGTCCCTTTCAATGAGGATCATGGATGGAAGTGATGGCTCATGCAACTGAGAAAGGACTCAAGATACATGGGGCTGCTCACTGTAACCCAGCCAATTATTGAAATCATAGAACTTCAGAGCTGACAGACACCCAAGAATCATCTCTGTTTACAGATGAGAAAACTGAGACCCACATCAATGAG
Organism: Equus quagga; assembly: GCF_021613505.1. Classification (NCBI taxonomy): domain Eukaryota; kingdom Metazoa; phylum Chordata; class Mammalia; order Perissodactyla; family Equidae; genus Equus; species Equus quagga. Next base: position 103,967,715 of record NC_060277.1, on the reverse strand, counting down.
GGTTCAAATATAATTGTTGCTTCAATTAACTAACAGTGATCTAATTTGGTACAATCACACTTCCATAGCCTTGGTCAAATTTCAGTGACTTTGGTTAAAAATCACCGAAGATAAGCCATTTACTTTCAAGACGGTGTGCTAAGCCCTAAATTAAATTAATTGTGCACCTTGAACCTGCTGGTGATAAGTTAAATTTGATGGAAATCAGTTCATTCCTTTGCAAGTGGCCATATAATAACGGATAGGCAAGTGTGGAATGCTCCCCCATTGGGGGCTGGGATGAAACCCTGCGTCATTCAGCTCTTTATTAGCCTGTGTGAGACAATTATTCTGGAGGAAAGACATTGTCCTGTTCCCATTGTCGATGTGCCAAGAAAGTTCCCTTACCTGCCCACAGCTTTTCTTCCCTTCCCTTTTCAGAGATAAAAGGCCATAGGGTCAAAATCCCAGTTGGCCTTTTTATGGAGATTGGCAAACCAATCCCAAAATTCATATGGAAATGTAAGGGACCCAGAAGAGCCAAAACAGTCTTGAAAAAGAAGAACAAACATGGAAAACTCATACTTTCTCAATTTCAAAACATACTATGAAGCTAGTAATCAAAACTGTGTGCTCCTGGCATAAGGATAGACGTATGCATCAATGGAATAGAATTGAGAGCCCAGAAATAGACCCATAAGCTTATGGTGAATTGATTTTAGACAAATGTGTTGAGACAATTCAATGGGGAAAGAACAGTCTTTTCAACAAATGGTGCTAGGACAACTGGAAATCCACAGGGCAAAGAATGAAGTTGGACTCTTACCTTACACCATATACAAAAATTAACTCAAAATGGTCAAAGACCTAAATGCAAGAGCTAAGACTTCTAGAAGAAAGTGTAGGTGTATGTCTTTTTGACCTTGGATTAGGCAATGGTTTCTTAGATGTGACACCAAAGGCACAAGCAACCAAAAAAATTTGATTAATAGAACTTCTTCAAAATTAAGTGCTTCAAAGGACATTATCAAGAAAGTGAAAAGACAACCCACAGAATGGAAAAAATATTTGCAAACCAAATATCTGATAAGGGTCTAGTACCCAGTGCTTGTGCAACTCAAAAAAAAAAAAAACAAATTTAAAAAATGGACGAAAGATTTGAATAGACCTTTCTCCAAAGAAGATGTACAAATGGCCAATAAGCACATAATGATCAATATCATTAGTTGTTAGAGAAATGCATGTAAAAACCACAATGAGATACAACTTCATACCTACTAGGACGGCTATAAGAACAAAGACAAACAATAACAAATGTTGGTGAAGATGTGGAGAAAGTGGAACTCCCCTGCATTGCTGGTGGGAATGTAAAATGGTGTAGCCACTTTGGAAAACAGTTTAGCAGTTCCTCAAAAAGTTAAACATAGAGTTACCATACGACCCAGCGATTCTACTCTTAGGTATATAGCCAAGAGATTCAAAAGCAAATGTCCACAAAAACACTTGTACTCAGATGTTCATAATAACATTATTCATAACAGCGAAAAGGTGAAACATTCCACATATCCATCAACTGATGAATGGATAAAAAAATTTCTACAATGAAATATTCTTCAGCCATAAAAAAGGAATGGAGTACTGATACATGCTATATCACAGACGAGCTTTGAAAACATTATGCTAAGTGAAAGAAGCCAGACACAACAGGCAGCATATTATATGATTCCATTTATACGAATGTTCAAAATAAGCAAATCCAAAAGGAGAGAAAATAGATTAGTGGTTTGTAAGGGCTGAGGGGTATAGAATTTCTTTTAGGGGTGATGAAAATATTCTGGAATTATATAGTGATGATGGTTGAACAACTTTGTGAATATGCTAAAAATCACAGAAGTGTGCACTTTTAATGGATGAATTTATGGTATGTGAATCGTATCTCAAATTTCTTAAAAGGCCATGAGGATAAACTTGGGGGATGGACTAAGAGAGCTAAGAGGGCAAGTGAAAGCTTAGGAGCATCAAGACATTTCTATTGGCCACACTAGGGTTTTCCTTAATCATCAAATGTAAGAGTGGCATGTAAGAGGTCATTTGTCCACAGTGACAGTGGCCCAAACTAGGCAACTGGGGCATGCATATTTTGGTCTCATTTCTTCCACTGCTGAGTGACTTTAATCTGGTCATTGGACATCTCTTTATTTCTGTTCTACCTATAGGTGGCTCCATAGAAAAGAAAGAACATGAGCTTCAGAGCTAGACAGAGTTGTGTTGAATCTTAGTTCTGCCCTCTACTCATTGGGGGACCTTGGGCAGGTTACTTGGCCATCAACCTGAATTTCCTCATCGGCAACATGAGTTGGTGGGAAGACTCAGTGTCAAGTACCAGGCCCCTGGTCCATACCCCATCAATGTTGACACCTTGCTTTTCCCATCTCCTTGTCTCCCTAGGGTGGTAAGAGCTCTGTTTCCACATGAGGCAGCATGAGTAGGGGAAGTCTGGGTAAAGAGGTAAATTGCACCCCCCAGATACCCTCACCCAAGCTCTAACAGGAAGGGCACCTGATCACAGCCACATCCCTCAGGCCTAGATTTTGTCTGAAGGCAACTTCCCACGAGCCCTACAAGATTTCAGCTGGACCATAAGGCTCAGGGCTGGATGAATTTCCCAAACCAGCAAACCACCATTAACCAGGTAACTATGATGAATTTCCAGGAACGCAAGCTTCTGTTGCTTTCTTTCCTCCCCTGGAAAAATTCAGATTACTCGCCAGGTTCCTAGGTACCTGCACCATCGCACTGGCTGCCGTCATGTCGCCGGACTTCCCCTAGTGACTTCCTTGCCACCCCCTCCTTAACATCAAAGAGAGCCCTCAGCAGAGGCAGAAACTGAGTCAGATGGTTCCTTTCAGAAGCCACCCCCCTCTCTTTGCCCTCCCTCCACACGCTGACCTGCAAGCTGGTTTTCATTCTCCCTCTCTCAAGCTGCGAAGAGTATCTATTCCTAACACTTGTCAAAAATGAAAGTGAGACCTGCTTTCAAATGTTCTGTCTGTACTTGCCGGCCAGGAAGGCAAGTCTGTCTCCAAAGAATTTGCATTTACAATTCCAAATATGCACTTGTGCTAAGACGAAAGAATGTCTTTTTGCTTTCAAGCTGGGTTTGGCGTGACCTCTAGGTTTTAATATTTTCAACAAAGTGTCATTTGACGATTCAACCGCATTCAGAAAGAGGAGAAAAGTGAATGTCCTTTCACATATGTGCCGACTGGATCGAGAGTCAGATGAGAAGACTTGCCCGGAGCGATCTGCTTTATTTTATCTTTTGTTTTCACTTTTACTTAATTTAAAAAATCTCCACAGAAACATCATTGTTTTCATTTCCAGGTTGTAGCTTCTGTTTTGGTTAAGAAGGTCAACAGGAGCTTTCTCAAGAAGACCAAGGTGTCTGCACTTCCCAACACAAAAGCACCAGCCAACTCATTTGTCCTGTCTCACTCCATCTCTCAAGTCCAAGCCAGCACCCTCGGGCACCCTCTTCCCAGCTCCCATAGCAAGGGCGTCTGATCACAGCAATCCCCCATGTCTAGATTTTGTCTGAGGGCAACTTCCCATGGATCTTACAAGAATTCTACTAACTGGGCTCTTTCGAGGGCTACCCCCAAACAATGGTGAGCGGTCCTGTTCCCAAAGCCTGCTCAGAGTAGTGGGCTCTGGGCACCCCCGCCCCCAGACTGGGAGCCCAGAAGCTGCTAGGACAGGAGCAGTCCCAGGGGAGGCCAGGAGGGGGTGTCTTGTGCTTCCCAAATCCTGTTTATGGGCCATGGTCCCCCCTGGTTCTTTAGCTCTCTTATTCCTCCTCCCTTTCCCACGCAGAAGGCTCCATCTTGACAAATATGTGGCGGTCACTCCACGTCTCAGCCCTTAGAAAGCTTGTCACAATAATCAGTGCTGCCCCAGGCCACGCCACCCAGCCCCAGCTTCACTTAGAAGTCCGCTGAACAGTGGGATTTCTCACGACAGCTTCATTCAACACTCTGACAGGCCTGTGGGCACAGGACGGGGCAGGTTTACACAGATGCTGGCCCCTCTGGCACCCGAGTAGGTGTCTGATAACCTCACTCAGACCACCCTCGCAGTCAAGAGCCCCCCTCAGGTTTGAGGAATGAGCGGCCAGTCTTTGGAGAAGACTTTTGGGGGAGTTCCCTAAGTGCCTAGTGTCCACGGGCTGGTCAGGGCAGCAGGACCTGAGCGGACGCTGGAGGGCCGTGACCTAGGCTCCAGCATTGGTAGAGCACACGGGTGCTTTGCACAACCCTTCATGGATTCGTCATGGGCGCCCTGTGAGGGATTAACATACCCACTTAGACACCAGGAAACAGGCTCAGGTCAATGAAGTGCTTTGCCAAAGGTCACAGAACCAGTAGGTTGCAGAGCCACGGCCTGATCAGAGGCCCTCTGAGCTCTTCGCCCGAGCTTGTCCCACCGCACCACCTGTAAAAACAGGCGTGACCCCCTGGAGGCTGAGGAACGATCCAACCGTCATCGAGTGCTTTCAACTGGTAAAAGCCTTTTCACATCTCCTTCTGTTATCTTGTTTGCTTCTCCCACTAGGTCTCTGCTGGTGTGGTTGAGGGAGGTGCCAGACCTGGCGCTGGTCTCTCCTCCCTGCTGACCCCTCACCCAAGGGACCCCACTGACCGTGTGGCACAGTCTGCTCCCAGGAGTGTGTGGGTGACCGTCCTCTCCTGAGGAGCCTGCCTGGGCTTAATGGCCTTCGTTTGCATGGTGACGGACGGGACTGACCTGTACCAAAGAGGAACGCGATGGAAAGCCTTCCTCGGGGCCCCTGGAAAGGCTCCTGCTGGGCGCTGGCTGTGCAGTGCTTCTCAGCAGCTTCTGTCGACGTGTCTTAACAGCAGGGGAGAGGGAACTTGTGCGTATGTGTGTGAGGAAGAGTGGCCCTGAGCTAACACCTGTTGCTAATCTTCCTCTTTTTGCTTGAGGAAGATTGTTGCTGAGCTAACGTCTGTGCCTGTCTTCCTCTATTTTATATGAGACGCCGCCACAGTGTGGCCTGATGAGCAGGGCTAGGTCTGCACGTGGGATCCAACCCTGTGAACCCTGGGCCACCAAGGCGGAGCGCGTGAACTTAACCACTATGCCAACAGGCTGGCCCCTGTAAATTTTTTGAAGAGTTATATTTTATCTAAAAAAAAAGTTCATGGAAAATTACATTCTACTTCATCACATATCTGTTTCTCTCTTTTTAAAAAATTGTAGTAAAATCCACATAACAAAATTGGCCATCTTAACCATTTTTAAGTGTGCAGTTTGGTGGCATTAAGTACATTCACATTGTTGTGCAACCATCAGCGCCATCCACCTGGAGAACTTTTCCGTCTTCCCAAACTGAAGCTCTGTCCCCTTTAAACACTAACTCCCCATTTCCCATCGCCCCAGGCCATGGCAACCAGCATCCTACTCTCTGTCTCTGTGCCCCTGACTCCTCTAAGGATCTCCTGTCAGTGGGCTCATACAGTGCTTGTTCTTTTGTGACTGGCTTTCCACTTAGCACAATGTCCTCAAGGTTCATCCATGTTGTAGCATGTGTTGGAATTTCTTTCCTTTCGGGGCTGAATAATATTTCATTTGGCACACACACACACATATATATATCACATTTTGTCTATCCATTCATCTATATCAGTTGCCTTTACATAAAATGTCTTCAATTACTTATGAGTTAAACAAATTATTCACACCATAATAAGGCCTGATAAGTAGGGCTAGGGGTCGACAAACTTTTCCTTAAAGGGCTGATAGTAAATGCTACAGGCTATATGGGCCATATGGTCTCTACCGCAATCATGCAACTACACAACTCTGTTGTGACAGTATGGCCGCCACAGACCAGAAAAATGAATGAGGGTGTCTGTTCCAATAAAGCTTTATTTACAAAAATAGGCAATGGACGGGATCTGCCTGCAGTCAGTGGTTTGCAGACCCCTGGTCTGAGGGTCAATATGCTGTATCAGTAAGAGCACAGGCTTTGGCATCAGTGGGGTGATTCAGGTCAAACAAAAAAACGTTTTCCTCTCCAGGGCTCACATGTGCAGTGGGCCAAGACCCAGCTGCATGCTCTGCCCCAAACTACCCTCGGTCCTGACCTTTAGATCCTGCGGCTAAGTCTGGCACCCTTTGGCCAAGCTCCTCATCCCAAAGTGTCTGATTTTCAGATGACCTGAGTCCTTCCTGGTACTACCACCCAAAGTTTGCCAAATATGTCTGCAAATGACCAAATGACGATTGTGTACAAGAAGGTTTTTACCCAGGAGACCCTCAGCCCTCTGCAGACCGGGATAGAGAGACCCTGGGGGAATGTCTGCAACTCCAGACGGCGGTTCAAACGAAAACAAGAGCTCTATGTCACTCTGTCCCAGTGAAATCTTTGTAGTTGCTTACAAAGTGTCCACGTTCATTGTCCCTTCTCGGAAGAGATTTTACTGGGACACTTGGCACTTTGCTTTGGCCTCCTGGAGATGCTCTCTCCAAACTGAGAATGCTGAGCTGTGTGTCGGTGCCATCTGCCAATGTCTCAGGAGCAGAACACACAAGCCTGGCACTGGGCACGTTGTGCAACCTCGGAAACAAGATTTCCAGGTGGAGACTTTCTCCTCTGCCTTCTGGAGAGCCTTAAGACATTTTTACAAACAGCTTTATTGAGGTATATTTGACATACAATAAGCTGCATATAAAATGTACAATTTGGCGGATTTTGACATATATATGTATACCCATGAACCCATCACCACAACCAAGAAAGTGAACGGATCTCTCTCTCCGAAAGTTTCCTCATGCTCCTTGTTAATCACTTCCCCCTGCTCTTCCCCACATCTTTGTCTCCAAGGTGCACTGGTCTGCTTTCTGTCATTATAGATTAGTTTGCGTTTTCTAGAGTTTGGTTCACTCCTTTTATTAAGCATAATTGTTTTGAGATTCATCCATGTCATTGAGTGATTAATAGCTTTACTACGGATAGTGTTTCACTATATGCATATACCACAACTTGTTTACTCATTCTCTATTGATGGGCATTTGGGTTATTTCCACTCAATTAGGTCAAGTTGGTTGATAGTGTTGTCCAAGTCTACTATATCTTTGCTGATTTTCTGTCTACATGGTTTCTCAATTATCGAGAGAGGAGAGTCGGAATCTCCAGTTACTATTGTAATTTGTCTATCTGTCAATTTGTAATTTTCTTCTTGCAGTTCTATCAGATTTTGCTTCATGTATTTTGAAGCTCTGCTGTTAGGAGCACACATGTTCAGGATTGTTATGTCCTCTGGATTAATTGGTCCCTTTATCATTGTGAAACGATCTTGTTTATCCCTGGTCCATGGCTCACAAGGCAACATTTTGGTTGCTTAAGCTTGGTTTCACCAATTAAGACTGTGGGGACTGGGGTGAGTCCAATCCAATGTGGGAGGCCAAGTCATACTCAAGTCTGGCCTGCCCCGATGGCCTGTGCAACACGCCAGCTCCAGTTTCCTTCCCATGTTCTCCACTGGGAGGGGCTTAATAGAAGCCAGATCCAGGGTGGGGTAGGGTTATGGTTGGGGGTCCAGGACTTGAAGTATCTTGGTTTATCACTTGCCACACTCCCCAATCTGGTGACATACGAAGACCCAGGAATGACAAGGAGGTCATGGTGACGTCGTCTAGACTCTAAATTTATTTTTAAGAGACGGCTTTGTTGGAACCAGGGCCCAGACTGTTCAGTGTCTTCTGGGATGGTGCTAAAAGGATCTACTGTACAGGGCAATGGCCTAGGTTTACAGTCTCCTGACTAATTCCACCATAAACTTAATTGCCTTTTCTTTGGCTTTGAAGACCAAAGACTCCCCTTGGCACAGGGCTTCCTCCCACACACACACCCAGACTCCTGGCAGGAAGCAATGGCTGAACGTCCAAGTGCCAGGGTTCCTTGACTCATTCTCCAAACGGTTACTCCTGCCTGGCCCGGGAGCTGGACGCTCCCTCTTCAGGAGGTGATGTCAGGGAGAAGCTGCTTTGCCAACAACATGCTGGAGCATTTGGAAGCGAGTGCCCAGGAGCTGCCGCTTCTAAGCTTAATCCTGAGTGCTATCCTGGGCACCAGGATTCCTGCTCCTCATCTCAGCTGCTCCAGCCCAGCCCTCTACAAAGGAGGAGCCCTGCCAGCTCTGCCAGACACTTTACCTGCTTTGTCCCACAGCTCATTTCATTCTTCCTACAACCCTGGAAGGCAGGTTACAGGGTACCCATTCCACAGAGGAAGACACTGAGGCCTGGGTGAAAGTACAGGGGTTGTGTGAGGATACATGGCCAGGAGGCATAGAGCTACAGCTCAAATTCAAGTTGTCTGACTCCAAATCCAGAGCTCGTTCCATTACTCTACATGAATCTGTATTTGTTTCCTAGAGCCGCCATAATAAATTACAAACTCAGTGGCTTAAAACAACAGGAATTTATTTTTTCTACAGTTCTGGAGGCCAAAAGTCCAAAATCAAGGTGTTGGCAGCACAGGTTCCTCCCGGGGGCTCTGAGGGACAATCTGTTCCCTGCTGTTCTCCAAGCTTCTGGCGGCTGCTGGCAATCCTTGGCATCCGTGGGCTTGTAGTCGCGTCCCTTCAGTCTGAGCCTCTGTCTTCACCTGGGTCTTTACGGGACCTGCTGCTTGTGATGACAATGAAATAAGTTGGAGCATTGAGGGCACTGTGGGAAAGGTAAGTGAGACAGAAGGAGGATCTAGAGTTTAGGACTTCTGGGCTGAATCCTGGGCAGTAAGCTCAGGCTTTCCACGCCCGAGTTTCCTCATCTGTAAAGTGGGGATGGTAATGGTATGCACCCCATGGGGTTCTCACGAGAGTTGAATGTATGTAAAACTTAGCCCCACGCCTGGCGTAATTAACAGCCCAGTTAATACTAGTTATGAAAAAATACGATTGATAAGATGGCTCCCATCTCACCGTGAGTGAAACCCAAAGCTCTTGCTGGGGTGGACAAGACCTTCCACGATAAGAGCCCGCTTATTTACGATCTCGCCTCCGACCCCTTGCCCCTCCGTGCTCTGCATCTCAGCTGACCTGACCTCGTGGCTGATCGCTGTGTCTCCCCAGGGCCCTTCCTTCGTGGTTCTTTCTGCCTGGCTTGATTCTGGTCTCTCTTCAAAGGTCCTCTGATTTGACACTTTGCCTGATGTCCCTATTTAAAATGCCACCCCTTAAAAAAAAAAATAAAATAAAATACCACCCTGGTCCTTCCATCTGTCCCCCTTCCCGGCACTTTTGGCCCTGCGGGCAGCTTTATTTTTTCTTAGCCCTTACCATTAATTGATATATGATATATTTATTTAACTGATTATTTATTTCTGTCTCCCTGTCTCAGAGTGTAAGCTTCTGTTTGGTTCATTGCTGAATCCCCAGTGCCCATGACAGTGACCAGTTGATCATAGTTCTTAATAACTTGTTTGTTACGTGCATGCGTGATGAATGACTGAATGGGTGAAAGCTGACTGGCCAGCCCCAGTTGGTAGTGTGGGCCATGTGTCCAATCCTGCCTTACCAGCCATCTTTTGAAGAGGGAAATGAGCATGAGTGTCTACCATATACGCCAGGCACTGTACTCAGTGCCTCAATTAATTTTACATCTACTTTTATCGGTGAAGACCAGGCTCAGAGAGGTTAAGTCAGTTGCCTAAGATCACACAGTTCATAACGGGGGCGGGGGGGGGGAGATGGAATTCAAATTCGTGTCTGTTTGTCTCAGTGCCTGCCTGTTTGCCACCACCCTAAGCCGGGGTCTCCCTCAGCTTTGGATTCTAGAGGAGGAAATTATGGGTAAAGATGGAATTTGTCCCGATCGGGGGGCTCCATGGGAAACCGTCTAAACTTGGCTCCCAGAGGAGGGTCCTGGCCTCTGGAATTCTTGGCAGGAGGCGTGAGATGTGCCTGGAGCCTCCTGTCACTGACCTCGAAGAAGTGTCTTCGGAAAGTCTTTTACTCTAAAATCCCCTGCAGCTTCCAGCCACCCACACCTTGCATCGTGTCAGCAGAACCCTCTCATATTTGACATTCTTTCCCCGAGTCCCTGACCCCAGCAGTCTCCAGCACAGCTCTCTTCTGCATTCCCACCTCTGTGGTGAGTGGGGCCTTGGGGGAGGAAGAGCAGGGCCAGGAGGCACCAGAAGACCAGCCACTCCACCGGGACGGGGAGCAACGGTTCCTCTGCAGCTCTGTCTCAGAAAACCCACGGCTAGGAAAGGCTCCAGAAGCTGCCGTGAGAGGTTGGGGTCCTTCGAGGGACCTCTGGAGTCAGGGGCCACGGGATTGCAGCTCAGCATGTGCTAGTCCAACTTCGGAGGCAATTGGCCCACCGCGCAGGCTGGCAGAGTCATCCTCGGGCTGTAGGTGGGTCTGTGCTTGGGCAATGGAACCTCTGCACCCCGGATCCCCGAGTCCACCCTGCATTGCTCCCTTCTCCACCATGGTGTCTCCGTTAGAACCAAACTGAAAGTGCTTGTCGAGCCAACATACAACTTGCTTCTGTCTCCTGCCCCTTTGTGCCCACCTGGAATGTCCATCCCACCTTCCCTGCCAATCCATCGTCTGGTCAAGACCTCACTCAGATCTCACATCCATCCTGAAACCTTCCCAGGTTAACCCGCCTTAGATTCTGACACCAATTCCAGTGTGTGTGGGTTTTGCCCACCACCAAGTGATCCTCTGTGACACCAGCTGGGTGTCCTACGCTTTAACTCAGTCCCGACACTCTCCACCTGCAGATAGCGTCAGATCGCACAGGTTAAGGGCTCAGTCCCACAAGACTGCCCCTGCCCCTGCTTCAGATGCCAACTGCAAGTCCAGGTTGTCACCTGGGCTTCTGACCTGCTGGCTGTAGATCAGAGTTCCCAAGGCCCCCTCCTTGTTCAATTAATTTGCTAGAGCAGCTCACTGAACTCAGGGAAACATTTTACTGACTATATTACTGGTTTATGGTAAAAGCATACAACTCAGAAACAGCCAGATGGAAGAGACACATAGGGTAAGGGCTGGGGAAAGGGCGTGGAGCTTCCATGACCTCTCCCGGGGTGCCACTCTCTCCAAATCTCCATCTGTTCACCAACCCGGAAGCTCTTTGGACCCGTCCCTTTGGGTTTCGATGGAGGCTTCGTTACATAGGTGTGAACGATTAAATCACTGGCCATTGGCGATTGATTGAAACTCCAGCCCCTCTCCCTTTCCTGCAGGTCCAGGTGGGGACATGTTGGGGTAGGTGGCACTGAAGTTGCAACCCTCTAATCTCATGGTTGGTTCTTCTGACAACTAGCCTCCGTCCTTCAGTGCATCCGGAGGTCATCTCATTAACGTAACAGGAGACATCTTTGCTGCTCTCATCACCTAGGAAATTCCGAGGGTTTGGGGAGTTCTGTGCCAGAAACGAGACAAAGACCAAATATGTACATTTCTTATTATAAATCGCAATGTCATTCAACTCAGATCCCTCCAAATTGTATTCCACACAGGGCCAAGAGTCTCTCTAGAGCACGGATCTGGTGAGAGCCCTCATTCCTCCACTTGGGATGAGCCCGGAGGCTTTTGAAGGCCTTGGGGTCCCACCTCACCTTCTCTCCAGCCTCATCTTTGCCGCTCCTGGCCTCAAGAGCCACTCTGGCCACTTTCTGTAGTCTAGCTTTCTTCTTCTTCCAGGCCTTTGCCCACCTGTTCCCCCTGTGTACTGGGTTGAATAGTGTTCCCCCAAAACTCATGTCCTTCCCAGAACCTCAGAAGGTGGCTTATTTGGAAATAGGGTGTTGGGATGTAATTCATGAAGATGAGGTCATACTGGAGTTGGGTGGGCCCTTGATCCCATATGACTGGGGTCTTTATAAGAAACACACAGGGGAACAGGCCATGGGAAGACGGAGTCAGAGGTTGGAGTGGTGCAGATGCAAGCTGAGGAATACCAGAGATTGCCCGCAACCATGGGAAGTTGGAATAAGGCAAGAAGTCTCCTCCCCTAGAGCACGGCCCTGCTGACACCTTGGTTTTGGCCTTCTGGCCTCCAGAGCTGGGAGAGAATCAATTCCTGTCATATTAAGCTGCTCAGTTCGTGGTACTTCGTTACGGCAGACCTAGGGAACTAGTAGCCCCTGTCGTGGACACTGCCTTTCCGCTCCCCAATCCCGCGCTCACCCCGTCTGGCGTTGGTCACCCACCTCCTCCTGATCCCTCAGCCTCAGCACACCAGACCTCACTTTCTGACCTCCCCAAACCAGGTGGGATCCTCCCCCAACACATCGCATTTTTTCATATCGTAGCAACTTCCTTGTGGATTCGGGAGTGTAGTCCTCTGAGCCGTTCCCGGCAGATCTAAGCCTGTCTCCCAGAGCGTCTACCAAGAGAGGGTTTCCCTGAACGGTTCTGGGGTGGAGCTTGCCACGAACCCACGTGCCTTCTCAGATCCCCTTGACCGTCCCTTTCTTGCCCACTGTGGGTTGGTCTCCCACGCTTGCTGAGACCCTCCTCCTCCTCCAGACTTAGATGGACACCTTCACTTCCAGGGATGGCATCTGGAGTAGCCGCCAAGGGGCCAGCTGATACAACCGGTGGAATGGGCTCCTCGTGGAGAGAAATTTGACCAACGAGCCAAGGGAGGGAGCCAGGCAGACACATCCTCCCTCTTTCTCTCTTCGGGGGATTTCTCTGGAGAGCATTTCCTCCTTATAGCCATTCTGGGGAAATCCTGTGTGGCCAGACACACACCTGCTGAGCAGCATCGTAGTAAGATGGTAGCCAGTGTGATGGGGCATCACTGGGGCATTGCTTCACGGTCTCCTCGCCTCCTCTCCCTCCTTCGTCCTCGCCGCCCTGGGCTTGTACCGCGCCAATAAAGCATCAGCACCTTCATCTTTGCTTCGGGCTCTGCTTCCCAGAGGGCCCAGTCTCAAACAGTGGTCAGGGAAGACGAGGAAGCACGACCTACTTTACCTGCTCCTCGCTTCGAGAGTCCCAGGGCACATAATCACGTCAAAGACTCTGAGCAGGTCTGCAGCATGAAGCCAACCCGGCTGACCTTACACGCTAGCGCTCACTGAGTACTTACCCTACGGTAAATATGACTCTAAGCACTTTATATACGTTAACTTGCTAAAATTCCCACTGCAACCTTCTGAGGTAGGTGTTGGTGTTATTCCATTTTACAAACAGGGAAACTGAGGCACAGAGCATTTAAGTAACTTGTCTAAGGTAGCATGGCTAGGAAGTGGAGAAGCCTGGCTTCTAATCCAGGAAGCTTGCTCCGGAGTGTGTACGCATATCATAACGTCATATACACTCTGGCTTTAACTCAGAATTGCTCTTATTTTTCGATGGTGGAGTTTTTAAAAAATTACGTCACCTGTTAACATCACCTGAGCTGGTTCTACTGCAAACAGTCTGCTCTAAGTTTATCTTGATTTCCTGCAGAGAAGTCGGCGCAACCAGCAGCCATCCATCTGTCTTTATCTGCTCAGAGACCTAGCCCAACCCCCTTATGAGCTCACAATTTCACACTACAATAAATATTTGTAGGAAAGGAAGGAAGGAGTAAAGGAGGGAAAGGTTGTTCTTATAAAAAGACCAGGCTCCTGTCTTAAGAGCAGGAACCCTAGACAGAAGTTCAGTAGCACTTTAAATTCTTGGTCATGGCCCCAAGTCGAAGGAGAGAGTCTTTTAGAACATGGATAATCAGCAATTGCTCTTCTTCTTTGTGGCTTCTAAACAGGGGGATGGCCAAGAAGAAAACCAGAAGAGGCTGCTGTGATGATGAGACATGGTTCCCTGGCTTCTGGGAGTGGAGCTGCCAGATACAGTTGCATAGGTTGTGCACTGCACAACTGTAGGGGTTGCTGTTCCCATGATTTTCCACTGCACAGTTGCCCTGAGCGGGAATCACACTATGCAGCAACCACAATGCTGAGGTTTGGGTGGGGTGCAGTGAGGGTAATTGCACGACTATAATCATTACAAACAGAATCTGGCTTATCTGAGTGGCTCAGGGTGTAGTCCATGCCATATCACAAAGCACCAGGAAGTTCTGACACTGGCGCCTGGAAGCCTGCCCTGTCTGAGGCGAGGTCTGAGCTCTAGTGGGAGTGTCTGTAGTGGCATCACCCGGACAACCTGGCTCGAGTACCCACTTCCTCCCAGCATTATGTGGAGCTCTGACTTGCCTCTGTCAACATTCTGGGCTGGGTCATTCTTTGTTTTGGGGGACTGCCTTGTGCACTGTGGGGTGTTTAACAGCATCCCTGGTGGCTACCCTTCAGTTGTAACAACCAAAACTGTCCCCAAACATTATCAAATGTCCCCTGGGGAACAGAATCACCTGGCGTTGAGAAACAGTGCCCTCGGGGCTAGCCCGGTGTTGTCTAGTGTGGACGTCACTAGCCGCGTGTGGCTCTTCAGCACCTGGGCTGGGACCAGTCCAGACTGAGATGTGCTCTGAACCTAAAACACACACCAGATCTCTAAGAGCTAGTACAAAACAAACCAAAAGGAAGTCAAATATCTCCATAATTTTAAAGCACTGATGGCATGTTAAAATGATAATATTCTGGGTATATGGGGCTAATTAGAATATAACAGTGATTTCACCTGTTGCTTTTTACTTTTTTTAGCGGGACCCCTAGAAAACTGAAAATTACATATGAGTCTTGAACTATATTTCTAGCGGCGAGCACTGGGCTAGCTTGTTCCTCCTTGCGTTTGGTCCTCTAGGGAACGTCATGGCGTCCGTTTGCTAGGCCTGGCTCTGTCTTACCCCCGCTCCACCGCGGCCCCGTACCTGAGGCATGTTCTGCTGCATCCGAGCCCCCGAAGACCAGGCACAGGCCCGCCCACTTTAAGAATGCCCCAGGCCTGCAACTTCGCCCTGTCAATAGCTCCCGGGAGCAAGGACCCAACAAGCCTGCTCCTCTATCCCAGCTGGTCACACAGGCCGCCGCCCCACAGACATCTGGGTGTTTGTGTCAACCAGTCATGCGGTCCTACTGTTTTGCCATTCTAGAACCATTCCATGGGTTTCTTAACCCTTGTTCCTGACTCTGATCTTCTCCAGCTGTGACCTTCCAAATGTATTGCCCCGATCCTATTGATCTCTCCTTTAAGAGCTTTCAGTGGCTGCCTCATGATGCCCAGAGAAAGCCCGGACTCCTCAGCTGGCTGTTTGAAGCCTATTTCAAACTGGCCACAATCCACTTTCGGGGGGCCTTATTGTCATGGGGTTTCTTTCCTTTTCCAACCAAATGGGTATATTTCCTTGCATGTCCCCTTGACTTGGCACTTCCCCCACCTCGTTTCTGCCTGTCGAAACCTATCCATCCTCTGTTGTTAGTGCCATGCAGCTCCCGCGACCCTGTGGACAGCAGAGCGGAACCTGCCGGGTCTCATGTGCCATCCTCTCACCCTCCAGCGCTGTGTCAGACAATGCTCTGCTGCTAGTCATAGGGTTTTCATGGCCAAGCTTTTCGGAAGTGGGTGACCAGGTCCTTCTTCCTAGTCTGTCGTACTCTGGATGCTCCGCTGAAACCTGCCCACCACGAGTGACCCTGCTGGTATTTGAAATACTGGTGACATGGCTTTCAGCATCACAGCAACACCCAGCCGCCACGGTATGACACCCGATGGATGGGCGATGTCGTTCCCCGACAGGGAAACCAACCCAGCCTGCTGCAGTGAGAGCACCAAATCCTAACCACTAGACCACCAGTGGTATTCGCCCTTTAAGACCCTTTCGAAGCCCTCCTCCTCCAAGAAGCCTTCAGAGTTTACATTATCCATGGTCGTCTTTCCAGCTGTCAGAGCATGTCCGCACCAAGTCCCTGGGAACAACCATGTGATTATCTCCAGAAGACGCTGGTGTCCAACTCTTCTTAATCGACCGTGTCTCTCCTCGGCTGTCCATGTCTCCAGGTCTTCTTTACTCACAGAGCTGGCAACCCCTGGACTGGCCTTATGTGAATATCCTCACTAGAATAACGAGAGAGGGTATTTTAAAATTGAGGATCTCCCTCTCACACTGGAGACGGATGGTGATCCTATTTAAGCTTCTTGCTCTTTCCTAGCCCCCCGACGCTGTGCCAGGCACATCAGGTCTTTATAAACGTTTGCTGATAGGTTTACTGGAGAAAGTGGACCCCACTCAGAAGAACAAATCAAACAAGGGGTGGTCCAGGCCCCTTGAGATATTTTGGGTACAGCTTGGAAACAACTGTCCCTGTCCCCATGTGTGATCTGCCCCAGCTCATAGTCCTTCTCTGAAGGGGAAAGGGTGAGGGGGCATTGCTGGCAGTGGTGTCCCCGTTCTTTGGCAGAACATCTGAGGGACAATCTCCCTGGCTGTCTTTTGGATGACCGATTTCCTAGGAAGTGACCATCCTCTCTTCTCCAGCCACCTTATAGCTCAATATTTGAACTGGCAAATTATGGCAATTAACCAGAATGGTGGGCCTCATTTCTCTGCATCCAATGGTGCCGAGCCCTGGAGATGGGGTTGTAAAGCCTGGTTCAAAGGGAGATAGCCTGCCAAGGAGGATGGTCCTTCCTGGATGACACAGGCCACATCCAATCACCCCGCATCAGGTGTTACTGTCCTTCTATTTGCATTACAGAAAAGCCACTCTTGGTTTATTTGGCCATAAACGGCCCTGTCCCCCTCCCCCACCTCCGCCCCCCACCGATGACCTGGCCAAGCTGTGAGCATCCTCACCAAGGGGTTGATACTCTGCAGTAAAAGTTGCCGCTTCTCTTTGGCTTTGTCCTCAGGGCAAGATGAGAGAAAGAGACCAGGGGCCTCCCAGTCCTTCTCAGGGACCAGTCCAGCCTGGCTGAGCCAGGGAAGAGCAGACAGGAACCCCTGCCAAATAGCTGTGTCCACCTGGCCCTCGGAGGGATGAGCCTGGTTCTGGGGTTTTCCGGGGTCCTGTGCTGCGAGCAGCCAGTAGGTGTCTCTGTTGCACACTGTTCACCTGCCCCTTGGTTCTTGGAGGAGGATGTGCTCCAGAAACCAGTTACAGAATAAGGCGTCCCTCCCTCTCCGCCCACGTGACTTCACTCCCTGGCCCAGGGGTGCTCTGGGGGTTCCTCGGGCCCTGAAACAGGAGGGGGCATTTTGGGGACTAGGAGAAGGCTGGGAAGGCAAGACCAAGAGTGAAGGGATGGAGGAACCGGAGAGAGTACAGGTCTGTGCAGAGTGGAAGAGGAGCTGGGGAGGTGGGGGCACGTACAACGTGGGTGGGAAATGGGGAGGGGGGAGGCTGTATTACAAAGGAGTTAAATCCACAGCCCCTGGAGGAGGGGCTGGGTCTGGGTTTACATCCTAGTGCTGACTCTTACAAACTGTGTGACTTTAGGCAAACGACTCAAACTCTCTGTTTCCATGAATTCCTCTGTAAATTGAAGAGGTGATACCCCATAGGGTCATTGAGACGAAAGCCTACATGAACAGTGCCTACCACATAGTAAACACTCAATTAATCTAGCTATTTCTATTCAGTAGACTAGGCAGGCAGGAGAGGCTGGTACAAACTCGCACGGCCCCTCCGCCACTTACCCGCCCCCCAGTCTCACCAAAGACAGGGAAAGGAAGCCAATAAAATCAGGCGGTGGACAGGAATGCCCCTTCCCTTCGGTTGCACGGAGATCTGCTCCCACTGGGGATTGGATGAAGTCTCGGTGCTGAAGGCAGGCTCACCTGGAGAAGGCAGGACGCAGCTGAGGACTTGGAAGCCAGCTCTGTTCAAACCAGCAGGAGGCGCGGCTGAGGGGTCTCCGAGGGACTGCGCATGTCAGGGTGGAACGCTTACTGTAGTGGCATCACAGAGGACCAGGAGAGCCCCGAGGATGGGAAGTGGCAAATGAGTGCTCCCTTCTGAATTAGGAAGAGAGAGCAAATGAGCCCTGTGAACCGATGACCAGCAGCTGAACCCTTCCTGGGAAGACGCTCGAGCTGATCCCCAACCATAGGGGGAGCACAGGCTGTGCAGCTTAGTGGCTAAGGGCTGCGGTCCCAGGGTTCAAATCCTAGCTCTCTCACTGGTTATGTGGCCATAGGGCAAGTGAATTAAGCCCCTTTAGTTACTGCCCGCCGTGAGGATGTTGTAAGGACCCCATCAGTTAACCTGTGTGAAGTGCTAAATAAGTGATGACTATTACTGTGAGACAAGAGGAAATAACGGGATGATGTTGTAAAGAATGCATTATCCAAGACCAATGTAACTTAAATTCATCTTCACTTTAAGGGGAAAATATGGCAGGTTAGGGTTATAAGGGGAAACCAATAATTTTGGTAAACCAAGGCCCAGACAGAAATAACCTACCCAAGGTCCGAAGTTCACCGAGGGCAAAGGAAGGATCTGGTCTCCTGACTTTAAGTCAAGTGCTTTGAAAAATTATTTTCCTTCACCCTGATGTCAAGATTTAATCTGTAACAGCATTTCTACAAATGTATCTCAAAGGAATAGTAATAGGTGCTTCTAGAAACAGGGTCTTATGGATAATTAAATTTGAGGAATGCTGAGTTGGAAAAATTAGGTAGGTTCTGTTTTTTTTTTTTTACTGCAGGACTTCTCAGAGCCTTTAATATGTCTGCACACATTGGGAACCTCCTAGAAGCATTTCTCAAAGGAATTAACAATGCTATCCTTGTTTTCTTGGACCACCTCAGGGAGCTAGTATTCATGGAACATGGTTTGGGTTACACATGTGTGTGTGTGTGTACATATTATAAATAATAGCTTTTGATTTGGGAACATCTGTGGGGTAGTGGAATATAATAACTAGCTCTCTGGGCGTACTATATGATCAGGTCCACAAATAGGCACATCGTAGTGGAACACATTTCACTTAATCCATGTTGATTAATGTATACATACTTAACAAGAAGGGTCCACACCAAAAGACGGCACTTACATCTGCATGGTGGGGTTACAAGTTATTTTTACTTCCCTTTTGTGCTTATTTGCACTTTGCAAATGTTCTGCAATGAACACATTTTTCTACAGCCAAGAAGAAAAGCCATTCTTTATTGCTCAATCAGTGCCGTGGCATCTCCTTGAAAGAACGCCGAGCCTCTGGGGATTAACGGCAGGCCTATCTTTACTAATGATTTAAACAAAAGGATGGAGCTTGTGCTCCTCACATCCTCACGTGATGCTAAGTTTGGTGGGGTGGCTCACACTCAGAAAGCCAAGAATAAAATTCGAAACAACCGTGACAAATTGAAAACACGACCCTACAAAAACTGGATGAAATTCGATAGCACAATTATAAGGTGATATATTTAGGGCTAAAAGCAGCCACTGTATGTTTAGGATGAAGACAGGACCAGCTTCCAATGGGTCAGCAACTACCAGGTGAGCCCCTGCTGGTACTTGACTCTGAGCTAAGGTTTGGGGCCAGACACAGGTAGAAAAAGACCTAGCGGTGGTCACTGTCCACAGGCTGAGGACAGATGAGCAAGATCGTCTCCATGAACATATTTTCTGAAGATAAAATCCTAACAGAGTGGTCTGGCATGACTTAGAACTGCTGGTTCCCAAAGGGAAGAGTCTTTGAAATCAGGACAACTCTCCCGCTCTAGGACTGCCATCGTGTGACCTCACCACATCAGGATGTCATCTGTCCCCCACCAGGCTAGGGGAACATTTTAATGTCACGTCCATGTGCAAGAGGCACTCTTGGGCCTGCGGAGTGGAAGGAGAAAAGTTAGAACTTCTGGGACATTTTACTGGTTTCTGGGGAAAATCAAATTGAATATTTGAAATCTGAACCATCTCCAAAAAGCTGGTCTTGGAAAATCCAGGGCATCTGGTCGTAGTCAACAGAGCACCCTGCCTTCTTCAAAGCTGACTGGATTCCACACACATAAAAGGCCCGTGACATGCCCCGGCCCCCGAGTCCTCCCCCCCCGGGGTCCCGCATTAGTCAGCTCCTCATTAGACTGCTGAGTCGAGTCTGTGTCACCCTCCTGAAAGGGTTTGGAGAGGCTGGAGGGTGTCCAGGCAGGAGCCACAGAAATGATCAAAGCAGTGGAAACTAGGCCCTGTGAAGCAAGGTTAAAGGAATTGGAACTATTTCGCCTGGAAAAAGCCAGGGAGAGTCTGAATAACCCAACTCCAGAAATGAACCACACAAACCCCACGCTAGCCTGACTTTCTCTCATCCAAAGGGACCACTGGAAGTCCCATCGATAGTTCACAGTGATTGTGCACTTATTACAACCCAGGCTTTCTGTTAAGAGCTCTGCATGGTCATCTCATTTGATCATCACGATGGTCCTAGGACAGTCCCCGCCCTTTGGATGAGGCCCAGCAGAGAAGTTGGGTAACACTGCACTCGTTGAGTGGTCGACATAGGATCTGAGCTCAGACGGTCAGTTGAATGCCATTTCAGACCATTTTCCAACAGCAAATGTTGTTTACAGGTGCCCTCCACAGCAGCACCCTCGCTGGACTGCACGAAACTTATAGATGATTGCTAACAAGGAAAACTTGTTAAATGACTGAGGGCTCTGAGCTGTCCCCAGATTTGGTTTCAACAATACACTTTATACACTGTCACACAACCACTTCCCCCTCGGCTATATCAGATGTTCCAGGCTCAATTGTGTCCCCTGGGCAGAATTCACATGTTGTAGTCCTAACCTTGGTACCTCATATTGAGACAGTATTTGGAGACAGGAGCTTTAAAGGGGTAATTAGGGTAAAATGAGGTCATTAGGGTGGGCCCCAACCCAACATGACTGGTGAACTTATGAGAAGAGGAGATGAGGACACACAGACACTTAGAGGGGAAGGCCAGGCGAGGACACCGGGAGAAAATGACCATCCACAAGCCAAGGAGAGAAGCCTCGGAAGAGACCAGCCCGGGCAACACCTCCATCTTGGACCTGCAGCCTCCAGAACTTTGAGCAAATAAATTTCTGCTGTTTCAACCAGCCAGCCTGCGGTGCTCGCTCATGGCAGCCCCAAGCAAACAGACACACAGGGAAATCCTCAAACAACCTCCTTTTCAGAAGAGGAAACTAAGTCCTGGAGGGTTCTAGTGCCTCTCCCACTGTCACATGGGGAGTTCGTGGCAGAAATAGATTCAAGCCCCTTTCCTGCAACGCGGAGTCCTGTATCCCTTTCAATACCCCCCAGGAACGTGGTGGAGAGAAAGAAAACACACAAATATCAGATAACACTCACCTGGGAGGTCAGACCTCGACTGACACGGCAGGATTCTGATTCTGGATCTCAGCAAGCACGGGCTTTCCCATCCCCTAATATGGATTCGCAAAGAGTTTTAATAGCGAAGTTAAACGTGGGGCGGGACGACCCTGTTGACTACAAAACAAACGGGCAGAAAGGCCTGGCAAGATGCTCTTAAAACACATGTCTGAAAAAGCTTAGCCGGCTCCTCAAGGGGATAATAAAATGGATCAGAGGGTGGAAACACAAATCCAGCCCATCTTGAACTCTAGTGAGGTTCTTGCAGATCAAAGAAGAACACGCTGGCTATCATCCTGCCAGAGAAAATGTGGAATTAGGCCTCATAATTAGACCTCCGCTTAAGAGCAGAGGAGTGATTACACTGAATAAGTAGAAATAGAGGATTAAGTTCCATGAGCCCCAGCTCGGGCTCCCGGGGCCAAGGTGGGATATGGGGCTTGCAGGAGAGAGCAGCTCACGGTGCTGAGGGCTTTGAGCGGGTACCCAAAGACGACCAGGATCTGGCTTCCCTGGGGGGAAGCTGGTTTTTGGATGGAGAAGTAGCACCAGGAGGGGGCTGAGGGGGTTGCTAACAGCTCCTGGAATAGAACAGCTGAGGCCTCTGATTTCTGTCCACCGAGGGCTCAGTCTACACGTGACATAATGATGGCTAACACCTGTGGCATGTGCTGTGGGTACCAAGAGCTTTATATCTGTTTTACTTGGAGGCATCACCAACATTCTAAGATATGCTTATTTTACATGGGAAGAAATGGAAGCACAGAGAGGTCAAGTAACTAACCAGAGGTCACATAGTTCATAAACAGCAAACCCAAGTCTTGAACTCTGGTCCGCCTTATGCCAAGGTCCCTGCCTTTCCAGTATGCTGTGTTTTCTCCCAGATCCCTGCCTTCTCTTTGCTTTTCAATCTTCCCAGCGTTCAGCTTGGTACTCTGGACTGTGTATGGGGGCCTGATTCTCCTGGGTCAAATAATAGCCGTGGTGAAACAAGAACCAAAAAATCCATCTCCCCGTTGGACCAAAGTATTATTCAGTGTTTCTCAAAGTATCTGTTGTGACACACTGCTCCTCAAAGAAGGGTTTCTGGGGTCAGATACGAGCGGCGACCATGCATATTACAACCCCCTCTTTGAGAACCACAAAGCACATTGGCATGTAAAAGGCACAGAGGATGCCCACTGTCCCCACTGTCCCCACTGTCCTCTGTGCCCAGCCCAGCGCCTGACTCCAGGAGGAGCTCAGCAAATATTTATTTGTTTTGTTTTTGTTTTTGTTTTTTTTGAGGAAGATTAGCCCTGAGCTAACATCTGGTGCCAATCCTCCTCTTTTTTTTGCTGAGGAAGACTAGTCCTGAGCTAACATCCGTGCCCATCTTCCTCTACTTTATATGTGGGACGCCTACCACAGCATGGCTTGCCAAGCAGTGCCATGCCCACACCCGGGATCCGTACTGGCAAACCCTGAGCCGCCGAAGTGGAATGTGTGAACTTAACCACTGCGCCCCCGGGCCAGCCCCAGTAAATATTTATTGATCAAAAGGGTGAATGAATAAATGATGATTGTGCTGAAACCTACCCTGTTGGTTTAACATAGTAGATCAATCTGCTCGGGCTGCCACGACAAACGTCATAAACTGGGTGGCTTGAATCACAGACATTAATTTTATCACAGTTCTGGAAGCTGGAAGTCCAAGGTCAAAAGTTGGTGTCCAGTGAGGGTCCACCCTGGCGTTGCAGACAGTCACCTTGTCTCTGCGTCCTCACACAGCCCTTCTCCAGTGCTATGTGGTGAGAGAGAGAGGGAGAGATCCTCTCCGGTGTCTCTTCTTAAAAGGTCACTAATCCTATCAGATCGGGGCCCCACCCTTATGACCTCATCTAACCTTCGTTACTTCGTTAGATGCTGTATCTCCAAATACAGCCACACTGGGGATCAGGGCTTCACATATGAATTTCGGGGGGGGGGGGGGGGACATTCAATTTCACACTCAGTCCATAACACCCAGTCTCTCAACCTTATTTATCTAGTATGTCTCTTTTTGGTGTGTAACACTGCAGTATGGTCTTCTGGGAGACATATTTCCAGAAAGGCTGGTTGGCGTTAAGGCTGCCTGACAAGACACCCACAGATGACTGTGCTGTGCTTTCCGGGTCTGGAAAGTCTCCCAGTGGAAAACTGGAGGTAGAGTGGTGACTGAGCCTGGGGTTCAGAGAGGAAATGCAGTCATGTGTGGGAGCTGTTTGGGGAGCTGGTGGAGGGAGACAAACAGTAGCTGTGAGACCAGGCTTGACTGGGAGGACCCGGGCAAAGTGCAGGAGCATCCTTGGGTCACTCAGGTGACTTTGGTAAGAGCAGTTTCCCCCTGAAGCTGAGACCTGGGCACAGGGTCTAGTGTCTTCGTCAGTTCAGGCTGCCATGACAAAAGTACCATCGATTAGATGGAAACAACAAACGTTTCTTACAGCTCTGGCGGCTGGGACATCCAAGACCACAGCACTGAACGATCTGCTGTCTGGTGCGGGCCTGCTTCCTGGTTCTCTTGGGGCAGTCTTCTCTCTGTGTCCTCACGATGGGGCAGCGAGGAAGGAGAGGAAGAGGGGAAGCGAGCTCTCTCGTGTCTGTTCTTATAAGGGCAATAATCTCCATCACGAGGGCTCCACCTTCACGACCTAACGACCTCCCCAAGGCGCATCTCCAAGTATCATCTCACTGGGGCTTAAGGCTTCAACATACGAATTTTGGGGAGACACAAGCATGTAGTCCATAACTCCTAGGTTGAAAAAGATCTTGTTTTTTTCTTGGAAATTGAGATGGGGGAGAGAGAGAGAGACTGAAGATTGAAAAAACTCCACCTGGACACCGACGGGCAGGCACAAAATGATCCAACAAGATGCGCACATCCGAAGATCAGGGCACGAGGCATCAAGGTCTCTGACGGGAAGGAGGGAAGGTCAGTGGGTGCTCTTAGAAACAGAATCCAGCTGCCAGCTGGTGCCAAGCCCATGGAGTGATGGCGGGTCCCTCTGCTGCAGACTTTGCACCCTTTGTGCTGACGGGTGGGCAAAAGGGCAGAGTTGCTGGATGAGGTTGGCAGGATGCGGGCTCAGGGTCATGTTGGCAAGGTGCCCACAAGTACCCCTGAGTGATTTGGGCCACAGAATCCGCAGGGGACTTCCATCTCTGGGCTGCTGCTGCCTGGGGAGGAGGCAGCCCCAGGACACCTCCCCTGAGAAAGTGCCCTTGGTGAGGGCAGTCAGCGCTTGGGTTCTGGTCCTGCTTCAAGGAAGTTAACTCATGAGGGCCTGCTCTGTCCTTAGCATTTTATCTGCTAAGCGACCTTCTACAGGGTCCCTCCATAGTGACATATGATTCCGTGATTCTGAAGGATCTAGGGAGGCTTAGAGCCCATCAGCCAGGAGGCTGGAAGGTCTGGCTCCTCGGGAAGGAGGGAGCCACAAAGCCTCTCCTTCCTTTCTCCAGAGCAGGAGCCCAATCCTGGCGGGCCCTCACGGCAGAGTCGGTTTGGAATAATTTTGTTCCATTCATGGGCCTCTAATGGAATCAAGACCAGGCTATTTATATTTACAGATGGTGCAGACTTGGGTGGAACATCAGATGTGCCAGATGTTGTTAGGACAGAGGAAAATTAGTGAACTTGGCTGATAGAAATCAAAGAGACCCCCAGAGAAGGCTTTCTGGACCCAAGACGCACAGGACCCTGAAGGGCGGATGATAAGAAAGGCTGGGCTGCGAGAGCCATTGGATGGAGCGCAGCCTCTGCTGCCCGGCCAGGAGAGTTTATTCGAGCTTGTTTTGCTGGAGGAAAAATGCAGTCATTGTCTGTGCCCATTGTTCCTTCAGAGGCTACACGGGGTGGGGGGGGGACGGGACTGAGCAGCAGGCGTTTCATCTCCAATTATTTTCAGCCAAGGGAAAAAACAGATGGTAAATAGCACTGAAAAAATGTTTTTTAGAATTAATATTAATAAAAGATGTGTCGGAGGCTCTGACTGAATCCCAAGGAACCAGGGCCCACGTCATGTGTGGGGTGGGGAAGGGAGGTGGAGGTGGCGAGGAGGCAGGGGCAGGGAGAGGTGACTGTGGAGCCAACTGCCCCCCAAGTGACCCCTAAGGTGCCAGATGGCGGTGTGGGTGGTGGCGCACCCCTGGGAGCCCAGCATCTGGCCGGGGCTGGGGCCCCGATGCCACGGAGCGCCTGTTGAGGCTCTGAGCCCTGCGGGGGAGGAGGGCGGTGGGGGTCTGGCAGAGGGCTGCCCAGCGCTCGCGAGGAACACTGGCGCCACCGGGTCCCCCCTTCTGCCGGGTGTGGCCCAGATGGCTCTTTTGTGCAGCTGCCGCACACAGAGGAGGCGGGCGGGCAGGCGTCCTCACCTCCTCGGCCCACGCCAGCCTCGGCCCCAGCCCAGCTCCGTCTGTCCCAACGTCCATCTGTCAGCAAGTGCTATCGAGTGTCCACCGGCTGCCCAGCTGTCCTCTGAGAGTTTGGATTCCACGTTCAAGCAGAGAAACTTACTGGCTTCTTCAGGATTTGTGACTTCACAGGGGAGAAAAGAGTGACACACAACGGGATGTGTGTGCAGAGGTTCCGGGGGACACTCATTTATTCAACAAAAGCTCTGAGCACTCATCAGGTGCCTGGGATGGTTCGAGGCCCCAGAGAAACACTGGGGAACAAAACACATGAGGTTCCCACCCTCCAGGAGTTTTCTCCCCAGCATGGGAGGAGCAATAGTCAAATGCACACACAAGCGTATGTGAACTACTATTAATTTAAATTAAGTCATATAAAATGACAGTTGGCGACAGTGCCATGAAGGAAGAACTAGAATGCCGTGAGAGCTGCACAGGGTAGGTCTGTGCCGAGCTTGGTTACCAGGCTCTCAGCTTCTCCTAGCTTCTGTGTCCCTTCATCCCAGAGCTCAGGGAGACGTGGGCTTGGAGAAAACGTTGGGAAGAGAGTGTGTACCACAATCATGAACTATAGACATTAACATTAGAGGAAAAAGAAAAAACTATCTTACAAGACAGAAACGCCCACCTGGGACCATCCTGATGCCATGTCTCTCTGATCTGGTTTCTTTCTTCACTTTGGCCACTAGAAAGCTCCAGGCAAAAGCATGCTTCACCTCCAGCAACAAACATGAAGGATTTCACGGCATGTCTCTTACAAAATAATCTCGCCCCCCCACTTTAGTTTTTCTTCCCTTCTCTCATATTCGCTCTGTTTCATTTCCTTCATCTGATAGTTTCAATTTGCATTTTTATCTTATTATATATTTGTGTCTTTTTTGTATGCTGTTCGAAATCCTTTCTGAAACCCAGTAGAGAGTATATAAACAAAACAGTATGGACATCGATGGGGTTCAATTAAGACCTAAAAATCATCCTTGCTTTCTGTGATTCTAGATGGATCATGAACCAGAACACAAAATGTTGCCATAAAGGACATTATTGGGACAATTGATGAAATCGGAATACAGACTGTAGATTAGATAAAAGCATTGTCTTAACAGAAAAGTCCTAAATTTGGTAAATCCCTGTGGTTATGTAAGAGCATGTCCTTGTTCTTAGGAAACGCACACTAAAGGGAGTGAAGGTACGTGAGACCTGCAGCCCACTCTCCAAGGCTCCAGCAGCGGGGAGAAACGAAGGGCTGGATATTCAGATACAGAAATCCGTGTGAGAGAGAACAGGGAAAGAGGATGGCTTACAATCTCATACTTGAAAAATGAAAGCACTTGTCCATCTAAGTGAATTTGCTTTACAGTTTTAATAACAGTGGATGCTTTTTAAAAAGGGAATCTCAAAAGACAACTTTTGCCTCCAATAATCCTTCTTCTTACTGCCCATCTCCTGTCCTGGCTCCAAAGACCCCCCCCTCCCCACACACACCGGAATGCTAATGGAAGACTGAGTTTTGGAGTGATTCTGGCAAGAATTGTTTTCAGATAACTAGGCATGGTCTGCATTTGCCCCTGGCATTGGTGTTGATGTAAAAAAGCCCAACTGGGTCATCAGCAAATGTTTAAGCTTTTAAGCATTTTCTTTTAGAGACTTTTATTAAGCCACTGGAGAAGCACCCTGCCATTTCTCTCCTAGCCCTGACCTCTTGTCATCCTCAGTCCAACCACTTTGGGCTTCAGAAGAGAGAGTGTTGTCAGCAAGGATAATCACAGACTTTCTAGAATCGGAAATAAGCACTTTCCACTGGTTCTGAAGCAGCCTCTGCTTGGCCAGAAGTCACTTCCAGCCCGGGACCACCTCTTCTCTCCCTCACATGTCTTGCTCCTGCCCCAGTCAAGGTGGGCTGGGTGGAAAGCTCTGGAAGAAAATGGTGAATGCCAACCTGTAACTGGAGGTCAAGGAAACTGGAGCAGCTACTCCAGACCGTCTCTCCACTCCGCTCTCCTGTTCCTGAGGCATCAAGACTACAAGACAAGGAAACGGCCCTTCTAAGAAAGTCTTCAGTTCTGGCGATGCTCCCACTTTCCTCTGTTGTCTTTAGACCAGGTGGCAAACACCCTACATTGGTTCGAACCCAGTTGAAAGGACCTAGGGCTGCGCCTGGCCTGAGGAACTGTCACACCTGCCTCTCTCCTCAGCAAAGCCTTGGTGCCCTTCTTCTTTATCCTCCTTCCTGCTACCACTGTCCCCTCACCCTTCTACAGGTGTCCGCTCATCTGCACTGGCTGACGGAACAGTAAGAGTCATCTCCCATTCTTTGACCATCCCTTTCTCTGTCTCCAAGTCACAAAAAAAGGCTCTTGATCCTGACTTGTTTAGTCCAAAGCAATTGCTGTATGATCGGGGGTCAGTGGAGGAGTTAGACCGTTCAACATGTGTGTCTCTGGGGAGAACAGGCAGAGAAAATGTGGCGATTGCAGAAAGGCCTCCCCCGAATTAAAGGTGATGTGAGCTCAGAGGAGTAAAGTGACTTTCCTCGCAACCCCTAGAAATGGTACTTTATCCCTATAGTCCATTATTTTGCTCTTCTCCAACTCCCTTCTGCAAACCCTCTCATTCACACAGTTCAAAGTGGTTTTCGAACTGGAGCTCTTTAATCCCGGCGATCACCCCGTGAGGCCGCTGATGACAGTGATTAGCCTGGGAGTGGGAAAGCCAGGCCCTGGCAGAACACGAGGATTCAGCCTGGGACACGTTGGCTCGGCCTCGCTGCCCTGCAGGTGTTCTTGGAGGCTGAGCTGGAGCAAGGCTTCCGGACAGGTGGAGGCACTGGGAGCGGGCAGGTTGGGCCAACCCAGGCTCCAGAGTCTCTCCAGCCAGGTGCAGCGATGGTTGTGGGCCAAGGTCAAGACTGAAAAATGGATGTCCTTCCTCAAACTCTGCTCCACCTCTCGGTCCAGCCTCTGGCTCTGTCCCCTCCCCACCTACCCTGACCCCCTCATGCTGCTCTCTCACTGCCCAGGCCCTCAACAGGAGACACTGTGTTGTGGAGCCAGAGGCCCGGGTTCAAGTCCCATCCTACCAGCTGCCAACTAGGTGAACCTGGGCTGACTTTGACGTCTCTGGGGAGTCAAGGTGTCTGACAATGTAAGATGGTCCATCCTTGACCTGGTCAGTCTCTTCCCTCTCTTACTCTTAACAAGCTTGTATTGACTTTCCCTGGAGCCCTTCTGTTCTCAGCCTACAAATTTTTACTGAGGTTGATGTAGGCAAATAGGTGACTGTGGTCCCATTTCCCTTCCAGGAAAAATGGTTGTGCTTAATTGAGACCTTGTGACAGTAGGCAAAGGTCTAAGTTGGCCTTGAGGCGGGGCGGGGAGGAAGGGATGTGTTAGGACGATCTGCCTCCCTGTCCCATGATAACAACGGCGACCAGGACCACCAGAGCAATTCCATTTACTGAGCACTTACTCCAGGCTGGGAGCCACGCTACTCCTGTCCCAAACCATTTAAGACAGGCTGGGGTTGTCCCCATCTTATAAATTAAGACTCTGAGGCCTGAGATGTGGAGGTGACGTGCACTACCAGGTACGCAGCCGAGCAGCAGCATTCACAAACTCAGTCCCCCAGATCTTCCAAAATCCTCCATCCTGAGCCAAAGGTACTTCAAAGAGACCCCACAAAATAGTGCAGGGGCAGCATTTAATCTGTCAGTTAAAAAATGTCTATGTAGGGGGCCGGCCCCGTGGCCTAGTGTTAAGTTTGGTACACTCTGTTTTGGTGGCCTGGGTTCAGTTGCCAGGCACAGACCCGCACCACTCATTGGTGCCCACGCTGTGGTGGTGACCCACATATAAAATAGAGGAAGACTGGCACAGCTGTTGGCTCAGGGCGAATCTTCCCCGGCAAAAAAGAAACAAACAACAAACAAAAATATTTATGCACAAATGCCAACAGGTGCCATGTCCTGTCCATGGCATTGGGGAAAAGGGGTGTCAGATGGACCAAGCTCTTGAGAGTTACAGCCAAGTGTGGACGAGGTTGGTAGAGACAGGGGTAAATGAACAGGTGGAGAGAGAAGAACCTGGCAGGAGACGGGCTGCTTTGGATCAGGGGGCCTGAGGAGGTGACATTTGGGCCGGGATCTGAAGGGTGGAAGGAGCTGGGAGAAGCAGAACCCGGGTGGAGGGCACTGCGAGGGCAAAGGCCTGGAGGCAGGACCGAGCCTGGCATGTCGGAGGGCCCGAAAGTGGCCTAGTGTAGCTGGAGAGGAATGAGCTCAGGCCAAAGAGGCTGCATCGAGGGGGCCTTTGTGGGTTGTGGAAAGGTGTTGGAGTGGTGTTTTATTGGAAGGATTCTAGCAGGGACTGGAATATTCTGGTTCATGCTCTAAATAGATGGCTCTGGCTGCAGTTGAGGGACGGCCCGCTGGGGGTCAAGTGGAAGCTGGGAGACCCGCCAGGAGTATCAGGGAGGTGGCCAGCACATCTTACACAGGGGAAAAAAGGGCCTGGAGCCACAGACTTATGGAAAAATAGTCGACTCCCAGCACAGGAGCTGATGCTTTGCTGAGGCCGAGAGGCAGCTGATACAGAGGACTAACGGACCGTAAGAAGCCCGCTAGGGAGGGCTCATCTTAGTTGGCTGTAACTCGATGATGAGGCCCATTACAGGCACCAGCCAAAGGGCCAGCACAGACTCTGGTGTCCACCCCAGCATCACCTCCAGAGGCAGCCCCTCCACTCGCGCAAAGGCCCCTCTGGGCAGACAAACCCCTGGGCTCCCCCTTCCTGCAGCCAGTGCAGAGTGAAACAGCCCCGTTGCAGCCCCAACTCGGGCCCCTGTGCTGGAGGCCTTCGTGAGCTCCTGCCCCAAGTTACAGGGTGGGCCAGTTGGGAAGATGAGTAAGCTCCTCCCACAGATTTGCCGGGGGCACCACCCCAGGGGCAGGCTAACGAGCTAACAGTCGTGTAGAATGTTGCCCGTCCCAGGCTCTCTCCTAAGCCCTTCACATGCACTCGCTCTCGTCTCGTCCTCAAACAACCCTTTGAGGAAGGCCCTGCTATTACCCCTAGTATTACCTAGTACTACTTTACATTGAGGAAACTGAGGCACAGGGAAGCTAGGCAGCTTCCCCAAGGTCACAGAGAGAGAGGGTCGGGGATCCAACCAGCATCCCAACCCACGCTGTGGGGCTGCGGATGTCGTGGTATTAAGTCCAACCTTGTCCTGCCTCTCACCGCCTCCCCCAGCTGCTGAGCCTCAGATCCTCCAAAGTCGAAGCTCTCCACAGCAACCCAACCTCCTCTTGACCCGGAGACCACGGGCAGCTCACCCCCAAACAGTAAGTCGACCGGAAAATGAAGAAACTTGGAGAAGAAAAGGCTGCAGAGTCTGAGAAACAGTCAGGTGCAACATGGCTAAGCAGAGACAGCCCCGAGATGGTCAGGAGAGGACGGTCAGGAGAGGATGCCCCGGCCCGGGCTGGGGCGGCGGCCTGGCTTCTCTGGGGAGGAGGAAGGCTGGGCTCTGGCCGTGCCAGGGAACCCCCGGTGCTTAGTGGCTGACACTGAGAAAGCCGAGCCCTTCTGTGGGAAAATCCAGGATGGCAGGGACTGTCCCCCCCACCACAACAAACCTATACTTAAACGTGATTAAATACGCTCTCTGCAAAGGAAATACCCCACGGTTTAGCCAAACGCGGGGGCACCCTCTCTCTCCCCAGCGCTGTTCTGGTGGTTTGCGGGGCACACTGTGTGCTGAACCAGGACCAAGTCTATTAGGCCAAGTTCCAAACGGGTTTTTTTCTAGCAGCCAGGCCTCACTTACGCCAAAGAGAAGGCCAGATGTGGAGGCTCCATCCCTGAGCCGAGCTCACTGCTTGGGGCTGAGACCGGCAAACCCTGAACAGACCCTGGGGGTTCTTCCCTGGGTCTGTAAGCTTCCGACAGACACGCTGACTTCCCAGCTTGCCCTCCTGAGTCTTGGAAACATTCCATTTCCCTTCTCCAGGGAGAAGCGTGGAGAACTGACTCTTCCTAGGTGAGAAAAGAAAAGAATATAAGTTTGTCCCTTCCTCATGTCAGAGGAGTAAGGGAATTTGTGGCTGACTTGGTCAAAGCGACCCCCTGCCCTCCCCCACTCCCCATTCAACTCACAAATAGAGAGGATGGTTTCCCAAGTGACTATTTTCCCTCTCCGGAGCAGTCGGAGGAAAGGCATTTCATTCTCTTAATTATACGGACACCCACTCGCCTACATAGGTATGCACACACGAGATGATATGTGTGCGTGCGTGTGTTTGCACACTCTCACACATCTGCTTCCAGAATCCTGTAATTAGCACCCCGTAAAGGACAATTCTATGTATTAGAAAATACCAGCCTAGATCCTGGGTGACTGACAAGCCAGAAAACTTAATTTCCCTCTTTGTGGGAGAGATCTTTTAAGCTCCTGTTTGATCGCCTCCACAGATTAGGCTAGCTCTGAACTGCTTTGGAGAAATCTGTTCCTTTACTCAACACCCTCCGCTCCTGACTCTCCCTTCCCACCCCCCACCCCCCCAAGCGATAAGGCATCTGTAAACACCCTCTGAAACTCTTTTTCCAGCCTTCTTGGGGCTGCCACTTTGAAGTAGAACTGCAGGAAGACCTCGGTACGAGATGAAAATGTCTTGCAAGCTGATAAAGAAGTGCGGATCCAGCTAAAATCCACTCGGCAATGGGGATTAGCGGGCCTGAGAAGGTTTGTTTGGATTGGAGACTGAGTCGAAAAATGTGGGGTTTAGAGTCAATCAAAATGGACCCAAGCACCAGTCTCCCACACCCCCACCCCCATCCCACCGACGGCCGTGCCCAGCCGGACACTGTGAGCGCCCCCACCTTCAAATGCACGAAGTCCTTCAGTTTCATAGAAGTTTTCCTCTACATTGTGGTTCTCAAATTTCATCAGGCCTGCAGATCACTGGAGGAGCTTGTTAAAGGCGGATTCTGGGGTTCTATGGCCACAGGGTTTTATTGGCGGGGTCCAAGGCGGGACTCAGTGTAATAGATTTTTAGGAAGACCTCAAAGGGCTTCTAAGGCAAGTGATGAAGACCAGACTCTCAAATACACTGTTCTAGAACTAGCTCACAATGGCAAATACCACATATTCTGGGCTGTGGTCTGGTGGTATGTACTAGGACTGGTGGTGAAAATATTCAAATACTAGGGTAAAAGTTGATAAACAGCTGCAGCCTCCGGTCCCTGAGTGCCACCTCCTGCCCCAACTACCCTCCCAGGACCTCCTGGACTCCTCCACAATTCAGACACCAGCGTTACTGCCTGGCACAGCAGAGGGTCTCTGAGACTCTGAACCTGCTGCTAAGGCCCAGTGTCTGCTCCGATTGGCCAGAGTCTTATCAGTTGCTAAGTATCTTCACTACACAAATGGATTGTACGGCAGGAGCCTACCCGCATTTCTTGGTTGACAACATCATGGGCATCATTAACCACTCTCTCCTACTGGCAGCATCTTCCACCCCTTTCCAGGTTTTCTCCTATCTGCTCCTCCTCCTTTGCTGTGTCCTTCCTTTGAGCACCTTTCCATGTTGGTCCCCTTCTCTTGTCCAGCCCTCCGTGATGACTTAAGTACCATGTAAATGTCAATGGTTGCCGAGTGGAGTCACGGCTCCTTGGAAGTGCAGGCATGTTTTATTGTCCACTGACGTCTCCATAAGGATATCTAAGGAGCACCTCAAACTTCACAAAGACAAAACAGAGCCTCTGATTGCCTACACTCTCCCCAGCCTACGCTGTCTATGTAGATGGCCCTCTCTAAATTAATTTGCTCGAGCTAAAAGTCTAGGAGCTTATCCCTGATTCTCTCTTCCTCATCACCCACATCCAATCCATCAGCAAGTTCTGCCCACCCATCCAGGACCCACCTACCTCTCCCCCCATCCATCACTACCACCTGAGTCCACTGCTGTCGTCCAGCTACTGTACCCACCCCCTTCTCTCACTCTTGCCCCCTTGCCATCCATTCTCTACCTGCTGGCAAAGTAGTCTTATTAAAACATAATTAGATTGTTACTATCTTGCTTTAAACTCTCCAATGGCTTCCTCTTGTGTTTACAATAAGACCCAAATTCCTTACCGTGGCATACAGAGCAATTGCCACCAATACCCCGACCTCACTTCACATCACTCTCCCTCTGGGCTACCACAGCTCAGACTCTCAGGCTTTCTTTTCCTTCCTTAGAACAATCTCAAGCTCATTCCTGCCTCAGGGCCTTTGCACTAGATGTGTTGTCTGCCTGGAATGCTATTTCCGCATAGCTAGTTTCTTTTTGTTCAGATCTTAGCTTAAACAGACCTTTCCTTTCCTGACTTCACAAACTAAAGTAGCTATCCAATTGCTCTTCATCACCCTATTTTGTTTCTCTGCATAGTGCTTCCCATTAGCAGACGTTTTAATTATTGACTTATTTGCTCAGGTGTGTATTGTCTGTCTGCCCAGCTCTCCCTAATGAGGGGGTTAGCCCCAGAGTGCTGAGCTTTGGGGAATTTGTGTCTGCCTTTTTTTTTTTAGTAGATTTTCTGACGCATCCCTTTTTATTGAACACTGTCACTTTTTACTTCCCTCTCTGCCGGCCACCGTACTGTTAACATGTTCTGAACTAGGAAAGCAAAAGGCACGCTCATTAGAATTGTGTGCAAAGTAAACGTTAATAATTCTGAGCAAAGCAGAGACTCTAAAAATGAAGAGATGCCTGTGGGTTAGTGTGATGGTTCCTAGACGCTCACTTGTGGATTAGCTGCATCAGAATGACCTGGGGAACATCTGAACGGTACCCATTCCCGCCACCCCCTCCCCGGAGGGCCTGTTTCAGTAGGGGTGGAGAGGGGGCTGAGAATCTCCATTTGGTAAAAAGCAGCCCAGGTGTCCTCACGCTTTGCCAGCTTGGTACCCACGGGCCCAGGACATCGACATATAGACCTGAGGGAGAGACCCATCCTGCCTGCCTCTGGGGCAGGGTTTCTCAATTTCACCACTACCGTCATTTGGGAACAGATCATTCTTGGTTGTGAGAGGCCGCCCTGTGCATCCTAAGATGTTTAGCAGCATCCCTGGCCTCCACCCTCTAGACCTTTCTTCCAGCTGTGACAACCAAAAATCTCCAGACGTTGTTAAATTTTCCCTTGGGGACCTGATTGCCCTTGGATGAGAACTGCTGCTTTAGGGTTTCAGCTGTGTTCCACGTAGCCCATAGGAGACCTCTATATTCGGTGGTCTAGAAGATTCAGTCACTCAGAATATGTGACAATACATGTGGCCACTCATCAGGCCAACTTGTGTCACGCTAAACGATTGCCTAAACTGCTAAGTGGATATGTGCTGGCTAATTGTGGACACAGAAATCAAGAGCAGCTTTTAACTAATCAAAAAGAGATATCCGGGTCAAAGCTTATTTGAAGGCTGCCATGTTTTAAAACTCGACATGACTCAAAACAGAATCCTATAAGTTCCTTTGCTAAAATACTTTCAGGATATATTAGGTATAACAATAGTTTGCTACATGAAAATGGCTTTGAAAATCTTAAAAGTGTTTTAAAAGAAAAGGGACTCTTTTTTTTTTTGCGAGGCATTAAATTGGATGTGAGTATGACAGATTTCAAAGACTGTCAAAATAACGAATTTACATCATAAATGCATCGGCTTTCTTTTTAAAGGCTTTTCCACCACTCAGGAAGGCATTTAATGGTGAGCAGGTTCAAAATGTCGCCAACTCCCACTGGTACAAAAAGGGAGGCGATCTTCCTAGAGTCTCCAGGCTTCAGATAATGTCTCTGCCTCTTTTCAAGTTAATAAACTGCACTCCTGTCAAATTGCAGATAAATGAAAGAGACGGCACCATTGTTTTCCCCCACATCTTGCTAAGAAAGATATCTCCCAATATTTCGGGAGGACCAGTATGCCAAAAAATAAACTTGAAATGAATCCACCCCGCCGTGACTTTACGGGATCAAAGACAATGCAATTTCCACAGAAGCACTTTTCTGAAGTTTGCTGTGCTTTCGTTCAGATAGCGGCTCATTAAGAAGCTTCTAATGCATGTGATTGTTTCAAAGTTAGCCATCTAAATTTTTAATCATATGTGGGTGCAAGATAGTCATAGGGTTGTACCCAAACACCGCAAAGCCTTTATATTCTAAAGAGTCATGTCAATATAATATTTTCCTGAATAATCAGCAGGTAGGCTTAGGGAGGAGGGGACTTCAAACAGCTCGGCTCTTTGATGGAGGGGTGGACAGGCTTCTGAAGTTGCCTTTTGAAAGAGAAATAAGTCTGAGCATTTTGAAATCTGGATTCCTTTCTATTTTGAGGGAGTGAGGCTGCCGCTCTCTTTTTTCCTCTCTTTTCCTTTCTTTCAGCAGAGACAGAACTCCTATTAATAATGGAGAGGAAAATGGGTCTTCATGGGGAGCCCAGCCTCTCCACCGGGACCTCTGGGACAAGGAGCACACTCATTTATTCAGCATACTTGGGTTGAATTTCTTCCAGTACTAACCACAGATCAGTTGTTGTTGTTCCCTCCTCTTTGGGGACAGTCTGTTTTTCTTTCTCAAGAGCTTACTATTTGATTGGGAGCGTGGAAGGGCATGGGAGCTGGCTACACGCAGTTCTGGAGCTCTCGTGTGGTCCCCGCAGCTCCTTCCTGCTGGTGGGCGTGGGAGTTGTACTTACTACGGGCAAAAGATGAAGGAGAGGAGGGGGCTTGGAGAGACCTCGATGTAACCATCCTGCAGAAGACAAGGCACAGCTCACCTGGATTGGAAGGATCTTGGGAGGCTGTGAGATCCACCCCTCGGCCTTGAGATAGTTTTTAATCCAGTCTGCATTTATCGAGCATTTACTCTGTGCCGGTCTCTGTTCTAAGTGCTTTACTTGGATTAGCACATTTAATTGTCACAACAACCCCGTGTGGCAGGTCCTTTTATTATCCCCATTCTACAGGTGAAGGAGCTGAGGCACGACCCTAGTGAGTGGCAGAGCCAGGATTTGAACCTGGGCCCTCAGGTTCCAGAGCCCACGCCATAAGCATGTTCTTTGTAGCACTATTTATAAGAGTGAAAATTTTGAAATGACCAGATATCCAAAAAATAGAATATCGTTTAAATGATTTATAGCTGATCCACACCAAAGAACGCTCTATCTTAAACATGTTACGACTATTACACATGACGTGTGAAACAATAGTTAATGACATAGAACACAATTCATACTATGTAATTAACATAAGAAAGCGACATACAAAGTACTATCTATCTAAAATAAGATTTCGTGTTTTGTTAAATAAAAAGAAACCTTCACAGAGAATGAAGGGTGTGGAGACTGCATTAGCCTGCGTGGGCTGCCATAACAGAATGTTAGGAGACCGGTGGCTTAAACCACAGAGATTTATTTTCTCACAGTTCTGGAAGCTGGGAAGCCCAGGATTAGGGTGCCAGCTGATTAGGTTCCTGGTGAGGACTCTCTTCCTGGCTTGCAGACAGCCACTTTCTCGCTGTGTCCTCATGTGGTCTTTCCTCAGTATGTGAAGAGAGAGAGAGAGGGATGCTCTTCTAATAAGGCCACCAATCCTATCTGATTAGGATCCCACTCTATGACTTCTATTAACCTTAATTACCTCCTAAAAGCCCCATCTCCAAATATAGTCACATTGGGGCTGCAACATATGAATGGGGGTTTGGGGGGTGCAGATGCAATTCAGTCCACAGCAGAGACCAAAATGTTAACAGTAATTATATCCAAGTGATGATGATAGAAGTCATTTTTAGATCCTTTATTTTCAAAACTTTTTACAATAAACAATTTATTTGGTGTAATAAGAAAGAAAAAGTGTTTACAAACTTCAGGTCCAAGATGAATTTAATCCATTCTATACAGATGAGTCCTACAGGCCTCCCCTCCAGCCAACCTGCTGGCCCCGTCTCTCTATGTCAGGGGTCATGTTATGGTGACACCCAGCCTGTCTCTCTCCGCCCTGGAGCAGCCTGAGAAGGGCCCAGTTCGAGCGTCTCCCATGCTGCCTCCTGTGCGGGCCCGCGTGTGTGGCTGGCATTGTGGGCCCGGGCAGAACCTGGCAGCAGCTGCGCGGTGGCGGGGACCTTGGTAGACGGCGTCCTTTCTGCAGCCGTGTTACTTAGAAGCAGAACCAAAGCATATTAGGTAAGTGGTAACATGAGAAACAAAGCCGAGAGCAAATGTTTGGGGCTTTGTTCTGAAGGACGCCGATGGCTCCACAGCGTGAATGTCTGCGAGGAGAAATTCACCAGACTGGAACAGCCCGAGCTTTGGGGCCAAACCGCGAGGTGTGATTGCCACGCGGGAGGCCCTAGATGGGGAGACCTCACTTACCACTCAGTCTCCACCGCCCTCAAGCAGAGAAGTCGGGGGTAGCGCTACCCTGCCAACCTAACACAGTCATCAGGTCCAAGTCTCTTAAAGGGTTTCTTCCCCAAAGTTTCATTTCTTTCTGCTGTCAGGCCTGCAGACTTGGACTAATTTTCACAAATGAACAGGAAACACAAAAGCAAACTCTGGTATGTGCCACTCATTGTCACCCTAGTGCAAATCACGACCTAAGTCAGGGGACCTGCATGCCAGCTCTCGTCTGCCGGCAACTGCAGGTGCAACTTCAGGCCATTTGAGTCAACTTTCAAATGGGAATAAAAATTTGTGCCCTGCCTACTTTAAGGGATTATTTTGAATGCGGTGTCTCTCTTGCTCACCACCGTATCCCTTGTGGCTTGTGTAGTGACTGGCAACAGGATAAATTTGGGGGAAAAGAATCCGTGGTGATTCGGAACTCGAAACTGCTTGGCCTGAGAGATGGCCAAGTCACTGTGTGGGTAGCAGGGCAGGAGCGAACTCTCTCAGCCCAGCCAGGGGTCCTGAAGGGTGGACGAGCATGA
This sequence comes from Equus quagga, assembly GCF_021613505.1. Classification (NCBI taxonomy): domain Eukaryota; kingdom Metazoa; phylum Chordata; class Mammalia; order Perissodactyla; family Equidae; genus Equus; species Equus quagga. The sequence goes on along the minus strand of NC_060277.1, from coordinate 103,929,059 downwards.
GAGCGGAGAAGCACCCATGAATGCTTAGTGGGGACGTTCGGGGCCAGAAGACCCCTCACATCTTAAACTTTCTAGCAAATGGTGAGTGCTTAACAAATATATTCGGAGTGACTGAATAAAGAAAAATATGAGCTAATATCTCTGAAAGTGGTTTTCAAAGTATAAGGAATCTTACACTTTCTGGCAGAGACTGACTAGCTGCTTACTAACTCTTTTCTCCCTGGGCCCACAGCTAGACAACATTTCCCAGATTCTTTTGTAGGTGCGGCAATGCAGAAGCAATGAGCACCAAGCATGGCCATCCAAACATCTAGGAAGCCAGGTGTTGAACGCAGCATAGCCATAAAACGGAAGGAGATTGGGTCCCTGAATCAGAGGAAAGCCTGTCCGCAATTAGGCAAACCTGTTTCAACTTTATGTAGATGAGTAATAAACCTCCATTTTGCTTGAGCCATTGTACATCTTGGGGGTTATTTAGCATCTGCTGATATCTTAAGTAATACACAGTCTCTGGTATAATTCATTTCATTGATCTGGGACACTGCTGGAGACCATGTGATGTTGGGGAGAGAGCCCAGGTGCACAGTCCTGGAGTCTTGTACACAATTCCACAGCAATGGCTGTAACAGAAACAAGCTTCAAGAGAGTTGGAAGCTCATAGAAATGCAGTTCTGACAGTGCCATTTCAAATGGTCCCAATGAGGAAGCAAAGCCAAGTATGCCTGAAGAGATGAGCTGCAAAGGGGATGTCGAGAGAGTGGAGATTTTAAAAGGACACATACAACCAAAGATGGAAAGAAGTTCACAAGGTCTAAGATGCTGAAGTAGCCTAGAATTCGAATAGTGTCCACCAGCTGAGACTTCTGAAAAATACCTAGGATGACCATCTTAGTTAGAACAAGGCTAGCCCCTGAAACCAACACGTCAGTGGCATAACATAGTTAACTCTAGTTTCTCACTCGTGTAACAGTTTGAGGGTGTCCTGATCGGCAGGCAGCCTCCTACATGATCATGCAGGGATCCATGCTCCTTCCGCCTGTGTCTCCACGCTCCGCCGGGGTCTCTGAGCCCTCTGCCGTCAGCTGGTGGAGGTGGGGAAGTGGAGGTGAGGAAGACCACCTACATTCTAAGGTCTTTAGCCCAGAATTGATGTTTGTCACTTCTTTCACATTCCATTGGAAAGAACTAGTCACACAGCACCATCTTGATGCAAAGAGGGCAGGAAATGCAGTCCCTGGCAAGGCAGCCCTGCTCAGCTACAACCGTGCACTACGCCAGGGAAAGCATAGATCGTTGGTGGACATCCAGCTGTCTCTCCAACCATATAAAGGGCTTTTGTTTTTTTAAGTGATAGTTAAGCAGATGATCAAGAAATGGGTAGACCTGCTTTTTGAGGCTAATGGTACAGTACTTATGATGGGAAAGGCAATGAAGCGCCTCATCTCCTCTTGCTTCTCTGTCTGGGAAGAGAACAGTCAGACTGAATAGGGTAAAACGGACATTGGTGAAAGGCACTGGAGCCCTGCCTGGAACACTTACTGACTCCAGATGGGTTGAATCTGGCCTGGACGGTTCTACTCCAGAGATCACAAGGGGACTTGTGAAAATGATGCCAAACACGGAGAGCAGTGAAAGTGCCTGAAAAGTAAGATGGCTGAAATGCACTCCCCGTTGTCGTAAAGGAGAAGGTGGAGTGCTGAGGGGTTAGCTGGGGTGCAGTTGTCCGGGTCTCCTAAAAGATCAGGTGAGAAGAAGACTAAGCTAAGTAGGATTAAGATCAGGAATAGAAGTGTTAGGATATCTTTGGTTGTGTAGCATGGGTGAAATGGGATTGTGTCTATGTCAGGTGAGAGACCAGATGGGTTGCTGGATCCTATTTCATGGAGGAATAATAGGTGAACAATTTCTGAGGCTGAGATGGTGAGTGGGGGGGATGGAGCGGAAGGCGAAGAATCCAGTGAGGGTGGTTTTGTATGCTCTGAGAAAGGTAAATAGTGATGGTTAAGAGAATAGCTGGCCCGGTGGCACAGTGGATAAGACGCATGTTCCCCTTCGGCAGCCCGGGGTCCGCCAGTTCGGATGCTAGGTGCAGACCTACGCACAGCTTGGCAAGCCACACTGTGGCAGGCATCCCACATATAAAGCAGAGGGAGATGGGCATGGATGTTAGCTCAGGGCCAGTCTTCCTAAAAAAAAAAAAAAAAAAGAGTCAGAATAGTTTCCCAAGACCAAGACAGGCCAAGCTAATCTGGAGTTCATCTTCCAAAGTCCTCCTAATCTAACAAATGAAGGAGATGCTGCAGTCAACCCTGATAACTGAGTTTTATGTAGCATTCGGCAAAATCTCTCATAAAATCCAAGGGAAACTATATGGCCTAGGAGATGGTGCCATTAGATGGATTTACAAGTAGTTGACAGATCATACTCAAAGGCTGCTGATAGTAGGGAGTAGGGGCTGCTAAGTCAGTGCCTTTGGGAGCGAGACAGGCATCATCCATGAGCAGGAGTGGCTGGTGCTCGATAATAGGGGGTGACGGGGACAGAGACAAAATGGAGAGCCCATGTCTTGTCTAATGACTGCGGTCACTATACACATCCAGTGGGATGTGCAGTCCACAGCCTACACAACCACACACAGCTACTTTGGCCACGCCAGCTGGTTGTTACCATGTTGGATTGCAGACCTTGTGTTGAAACATCTTCAATCTTTCCAGGAGAAGCTAGAAATCCAGACGTTGGCCACTGGTTCAAAGTTAAAAAAAGTAAAATGCTATGCAGGCCAAACAAAACACATCTGCAGGCTGCCTTTGGCAACTGGACCATCAGTGTGTGACCTCCACCCCTCAAAAAATTCCTAGTAGCACAAGGCTGTGTCATTGGTCTGATTCTATTCAACATTTTAATCAATGATTTGGACCAAGCTCTAGAAAGCATGAGGATCAAGTTGGCTGTTGACTCAAAGCCAGAGGGACAGCTGGACGACTGACTTGGGATTCTGAATCACCTCTGCAGACTAGGACAGGGCCCGAACCGCACAAGGAGGAGCTTTTGGATAGACAAATGTAAGATCATGCACTTGGGTCCAAAAAAATCTGCTGTACAAGTACAGAATGGCTTAACAAGAGCACATGTTAAGAAAAAAATGCCGTAGAGTTTTAGTTGCGTGCAAATCAAGAGGAGGCAATGGTGTGATGTGGTTGCCAAAAGCAAAGGCAATCTTAGACTGCATCAAAAGCAGCAAATCCTGTACAGCTCAGGCCAACTGCATCTGGAGCTCCACCTTCAGTTCTGGGAAACACTCGAGGAGGAGCATGAAGAAATTAGAGCCCATTTGGAGGATGCCAACCATGATGGTGAAAGAATTGGAAACTATTCAAGTGAAGAATGGCCAAAGATGTTAGGACTACTTTGCTTAGAGAAGCGAAGCCTCAGAGATACATAGATGCTGGGTTCCAACATTTGGGGGGTAGTCATGTGGATGGGGAATTAGACTAGTTCCTTGTGTCTAGACTAATGCCAAGGCAGAAATGGTTCCGGGAGCCAGAATTCAGTTCAACGTTCAAACACCTCTCAAATACAGCTCTGGTGAGGGGAAGGACAGCCTAGAAAGGAAATTAGCCCCCACTCCACCCCTAAAGATGGAAATGTGGAAGAAGAAGGTAGGAAACCTCTGGGCAGGATGGAGTAGAGGGAATTTGACCATTAAGTGGGTGGCCATCAGAACAGTGATGGGCACAGCTGAGAGGGAATGCAGACAGAGCCCAGGTGGGATGGAGGGTTTTCCCAGCTACTGCTGAAAATAAACAGCCACACAACACACTTCTGACAAACAGAGCTGGCATGGGATAGCATGTCAAAGAGACTTATTGCAGTGGTCGGGGCAGCAATGACAGTAGGGATTTAGGAGAAATCTAAGAATCAGAGTCATTAGAAGCCACAGTCTCAGAAGGATAGATCCTTGTACGTCGTGTTGGTTGAAGATGGTGCATTAGTCCTGCAGGGAGATATGGGGACTGAGTGTTAAGCTGAATTTTTAGTAAGTGTTGTGAAAATGCTGCGTCCCCTCTTGGTGGGTATTGTGCGTCACCAACTGAGTCACAGTTCTAGAGCGAAGGCTCCTTGAATTCTTAGGGCAGAAGATGAACTGTGGATGAACTAGTTCAACCTCTCTGTTAAACAAATTAGGAAACTGACCCTCACAAAGAGGAAGTGACTTGTCTAGAGTCTTATAACTGGTAAATGACGAATCGGAACTTGAATCAGGTCTCCTGACCCAAGCTGTTTCCGTGATTGTCATACTAAGTTGGATCCTCCACAGAAAACTTGACCTCAGAATACTTTATCCTCAGAATCGCTTCCATTTTGGTGGCTTAAAAAAAATGAAGTCATCTTGGGGCCAGTCCCATGGCTGAGTGGTTAAGTTCACACGCTCTGCTTTGCCGGCCCAGGGTTTTACCGGTTTGGATCCTGGTTGTGGACATGGCACCGCTCATCAAGCCATGCTGAGGTGGCGTCCCACATGGCACAACCAGAAGGACAACTAGAATATTCAGTTATGTACTGGGGGGCTTTGGGGAGAAGAATGAAAAAAAAAAAGATTGGTAACAGATATTAGCTCAGGTGCCAATTAAAAAAAAATTAAAGAAAAAAGAAATGGACTGGATAGTAATTATAATGGTCTCCAGACACGGAGCCCTCAAGAGCCTGAGAGATGAGTCTTGACATACCGATTGGTTTCCATTTATTTTCCCCTCAGGTAGGTTGGTTCAGAGATTCATATTTCATTATATTCATTCTACGCCATAGATGTCTCTGATCTGTGGTTCCTATGACATCTTCTTGCCAATTGCAGGTCCACTAGGGTCCCTGGGGAGAAACTGGAGCCTTCTCAGTCCATCTGTGGAGGCCAGTTCCCAAATCCCCTTCACATCCCTTCCTCTTCTCTGAAGTCTAGCTGGCATGATGAGGCAGGAGCAGGCTGCCAAGGCCCACCCCCCAGCCTGTGCCTGAACACAGTCCACTAGTACAGACTACCTGAGCTCATCACTGGGCCAGTCACATCCCTTGATCTCCTCAGAAACACTGCTGAGCTGCCTACTGAATGAGAAACATAGAGGGGGACATCCTGCCTGGATAGGCTGGCTCCATATGGAGGTACCATCACAGGTCAACAATTCCCCTCAGCCTCCCACCACCAGTGGCCAGAAAGGGTGATGGAGCAATGCCCCACTGGAGATTCCATATGCCACCAGACCAAGATCCACTAAGTAGAACACTTCTCTTGGAGTCTTGGAGGTTTGGCTGTTCTGCTGAGGCGAGGCTTCCTGGAACAGACCTGAAGTGGCATCTACAGGGTCCTTCTCCTAGCACATCAGCAGAGAACTGCTTCCCTCCACTGCCTTCCCCTTCTGTCTCACTTCTGCTCAGAGCTTTCACACTTTGACAGTTGCGATTTTCTCAACAAGTTCTTAAGAGAAGAACTATGTCCACCCCAAGTTCTGGAATCTATGAAACCTGTTCCTTTTCCAGAACAGGTTCGCTCTGCATTCTGGGTTCTTGGGGATACCAGGCAAGCCTAACCGAAAACACAAAGCATGAGGGATCAACTGTCTTCCAGTGACTGAAGGAAATGTACGTTTCATGGTTGCCGGAGGAGGAAGAGAATCGCTGGAGCTCAGAGCCGTTCCCTACACTCCTGTGCATCTAAGCCTTTGCTACTAAGCATTACAAGCACCTCCCAGAGCAAGGAGTGAGATGGCCTCTGGGTGAGGCAGGGAAGCTGAGCAACCACCTGCTCCTCTGTCGCGTCATATCATTTCATACCAGTTATCTTGTGGTGGAAGAAAATGCACCTTCCATTAAGAACAGACTTACTGCAGCCCATGGTCCTGAACCTTCGTTCTACACATCGGGAACAGCCTTGGTTAGCAATGCAGGGATGCCAGCTCTCAGTGAGCAGAGGGTATCTCCAGGCTGAGACCAATCCCCTTTGGCCACACCTTTAAGGCAACCTTTAACTAGAGCTTGAGTGTCATTTCAACTGGGTACATCCACGCCACAGTCATTTTCCTGGGTGCAAGACTTCTCATTTGATTTCTATCCTTAGCACTTGGCCTGGCTCATCACTCTGTGACAGCCAGCCTCCAAGATGGTCCTCAAATATCCTCATCTTCTGGTAATCACAGCCTTGTGCAGTTCCCTCCCACGCCACATAGAGCTGGCCTCATAGGCCTGACCCACTACAGAAATGACAGAAAATGTGGCTACTCAGGCTAGGTCATAAAAAGTATCACCACATTTCCTCTCTCTCTTAAATCTCTCGCTCTAGGGGAAGGCAGACACATTCTATGACTATACTCAAGCAGTCCTATGGAGAGGTACATGGCAAGGAACAGGGGCCTCCTGCCCACGTGTGAGTGACTGAGCCACTTGGAACCAGATCCTCCAGATCCAGTCGAGCCTTCAGGTGAATGTAGCCCCAGCTAACCTCTTGACTGCAACCTCACAAGAGACCCTGATCCAGGACCACCCAGCCAAGCTGCTCCTAAATTCCTGGCCCACAGAAATTATAAGAAATAATAAACATTGATTGCCGTTTAAGCTGCTAAATTTTGGGGTAATTTGTTACACAGCAATAAACACCTGGTACATACTCCATAAATGCTTGGTGAATGAATGAGTGAGTGACTAGTGAATGAATAAATCTGGTAATTCCTGTACATGACCCACGTGTCATTGCCACTCGCTTCTGTCAAACAGAGGCAAAATGGCCACATCCTATCGCAAAAATGACTCAATCTCAATCAATGCAGGAGGAAGGAGCTGACAGCCTAACGTGGTTCCCACCCTACCAGAAGAAAATCAGTTCCCACCAAACGCCGTCAGGTAAGATGCTTTAGTCCTCAAAGATCACCCTGCATGCTTGAAACCCGTTCCGTCACACCTCTGCTCCCTGGCACAGCCTCTTTACCCCAGCCTGGAGGTCCTGCCCTATTCCGCCTCCTGATAACTTCCACTCATATCTCAGAAGATGAGAAGACAAAAAACAAAAATTCCCTAAGTGAACATATGGTTCCCTGTGGGTCTTCAGGGACCTGTGGATCCCAGCTCAAGAAACCCAGAATAATGGAACGGGCACATGGTGGAATATTATACAGTCAGTTAAAGGGCTGTTGTAGAAGAGCAATTCATGGCCAGGAAACAGGTTTATAATACACTGTTAATGAAACAAAGCAAAACGGCTTACAAACAGCAAGCACACTTGAGCAAATATGTATTATTTATTAATATGTGTTACATAGCTATATGTATAAACATATGAATAATAAAATACATTCCCATGTAACTTACATATAAACAGATGGAGAGAGAGAGAGAAGAGAATATGCATAAAATGCTGATAGTTCTTCTCTTTGGGTGGGGCGTCATGAGTAATTTTTAATTTGATTTTCAATGTTCCATATTATTCAGATTTCTACTTTGAACATGTATGCATTGCTTATAATCAGAAACAAATGAGATTCTTTTTTTCAAAATTTGGAGAAGAGAGGGCACACGGGGCTTGGGGCTGACTTCTCCAGCTTGACGAGAGACCCTACTTGTGGGGACTGGGAGAGCAAAGGGACACCAGCGCCCACAGGTCCTTGGGGATCTCCAGCAGCCACAGGGCAAGGCTGGACCGGGAGCTCCGGCCTGGGCAGGCTCCCACCAGCGTGAGGAGCCGGGAGGGGCCAAGGGCCACCATCTGGGCTGGAAGGTCAGCATCTTTTCCTTGCAACCCAGCAGGAGTGGGATGAAGGCGTTGTTGGGAGAGCAGGAATAAAGAGCAGGGACAAGAAAGTAGGTCACCAGGAAATCGAGGAAATAAACAAAGGGTTCCTGTGAAGGAGAGGCTCGCTTTGATCCTGGGGTGGGAATGGGAAGGACTGACTCTGGGAAGAATGACCAAGCTTCTGCCACATCCTCAGCCCACTGCGGGCTGACACAGTCAGAGTCTTAGAACAGCCCAGATGGACAGGGGAAAGGGCCCAGGAGTCAACTCATCAGCCTCCTCCCAACTCCCCTTCTCCCTGGGACACACCACAGCTCTGGAGTGGGCCCCAGCTACACCACTCCTACTGCCCGTGGCTGGACACACTCAGCTCTTAGTGGTGCCCCCACCTCACACCCCAGCTTTGCACAGGCCGATATCCTCTGCCCAGATCACTCTTTTCCCTGGGCTTTGCCTGATGAACCACTTTCCTTTAAGAGTTAGTTCTGCTCTCCATTATCCAGAGCAGAATTCTATATGTTTCCTTTGTTCGTTCGTTCCTTCCTTCTTCCCTCCCTCTCTCTCTGTCTCTTTCTTTCTTTTCTTTCTTATTAATTTTTCAAAACTGTGGCAAAATTAGCATAACATAAAATTTACCATCTTAACTGTTTTGTTTTTGGTAAGAAAGAGTGGCCCTGAGCTAACATTGGTTGCCAATCTTCCTCTTTTTGTTTGAGGAAGATTGCTGCTGAGCTAACGTCTGTGCCAATCTTCCTCTATTTTGTTTGTGGGACACCACCACAGCATGGCTTGATGAGCAGTGTGTAGGTCTATACCTGGAATCGGAACCCACGAACCCGGGCCACCAAAGCAGAGTGCGTGAAGTTAACAACCACGCCACCGGGCCAGCCCCTCCATTTTAACCATTTTTAAGTGTACAATCAGTGGTATTAAGTACATTCACAGTATTTTGCAACCATCACCACAATCTATATCCAAAACTCTTCTCATCTTGGAAAACTGAAATTCTGTCCCCACTAAATGCTGACTCCTCTTTCCCCCTCCCCTCAGCCTCTGGCAACCGACATTCTACTTTCTGTCTCTATGAATCTGACTACTTTAGGGACTTCCTATAAATGGAATCATACTGTGTCTGTCTTTTTGTGTCTGGCTTATTTCACTTAGCACGATATCTTCAAGGTTCATCCACATCGTGGCATGTGTTAGAATTTCCTTCCTTTTTAAGGCTGAATAACATTCCATTGTATGTATGTACCACATTTTATTTATCCATTCATCTGTCCATGGGCATTTGGGTCGCTTCCACCTTTTAGCTATTGTGAATAGTGCTGCTATGAACATAGGTGTACAACTGTGTTACATTTTGACTGCAACAAATCTGACCTTGCAGTTTGCTGACACCCAGCATCCACCGTTAGCTTTATTACTGGCTTTATTAGTTCTGTACTTTCTCCTGTTTTCCATACTGGCTGCCTTTCCACAAGAGGCCTTTGGAAACCTCCTTGTCTCTTGTCCAAGAGAAGTTTCAAGAAAGAGTCACTCTTAGACTTGTACCTTGCATCAATCCAAAATATACATCACATTGCGGATGTGATTAAGTTAAGAATCTGGAGATGGGGAGATTCTCCTGCGTTATCTGGTGGGCCCTAAATGCAATCACAGGGTTTTTATAAGAGGGAAGTGGGAGGGTCAGAATCAGAGAAAGGGATGTGATGACAGAAGCAGAGGTCCAAGTGGTGTAAGAAAGGGGCCAAGGAATGCAGGTGGTCCCTAGATGCTGGAAGAGATAAGAAAATGGATCCTCCTATAGAACCTTCAGAAGGAGCACAGACCTGCTGACACCTTGATTTTAGGACTTCTGACCTCCAGAACTGTAAGATAACAAATTTGTTTGTTTTAAGCCATTACACTTGTGGTAATTTGTTACACAGCAGCAGGAAACTAATACACTCACTATATGCCAAGCTTGTTCTAAGCACGCCATATTTTTTCTTTTAATGTCTCACCACCCCAGGAGATAAATGGCATCTTTGTCCCTATTAGATAGATAGGAAATGGAAGCAGGGAAGTTAGGCAACTTACCCAAAGTTTCCTGATTATTGTTTTAACCAACCAGAATCTGCTCCCGCTACTTTTGGTAAAACACTCTAATTTCTTTGAGGCAGATTATATCTCTCCATCGCCGATACTCTCAGTGACGTCAAGGTGTGGTCATGTGACATAAACCAGGCCAATCTCAGGATGTGACTCTTGAGCCCAGCGGCCTAAGGACAGTGTGGTTGGAGCAAATACATTTCAGCCGAGGCGTTTTCATAGGCATGCCTGCTGCTTCCTGTCCACCAGCCCCTAATCCCACTGTGGGATGACTTGTCCATTTTCCAAGCCAGAGACAGTTTCTGTTGCTATGTACAAGGAGGCTTGCATCAAGACACATCCTCCGTCTGGGATGTAGTCGACAGCAAGAGTGAGGTGTTGTAGATTATACCCTGGATTCCAAAGCTCCTGTCACAGGCAAACACAGCAGATTTGGAGGGTGGTACCCACTCCATGGTTCTGCTTCCCTTGCCTCAGCACATATGGCCAAGATTGACTACGTGGTAATACACACACTTCCTCATGCCCTTGACCAAACAGGCCGGCCTTAAAGACAAGCCTCCAAACTTGCTCCAATCCAGCCTCCAGCAGAAGCCTCCCTGCTGCCAAAATTGCAGACCCCTTTTTCCTAAGAGCTGTCCTCATTGCCCTCACCATCCTGTACTGTAATGATGTCATTTACCTGTCTGTCTTCCCCAGTGGTCTCCTGAGACCTTTCTTATTCTTTTTATGTGCCCAGTGCCCAACAGAGTACCCAGTACAAAACTCAGGCTCCCTACATTGTAAGTGAGGGAGTGAACAACTCCAGGAAAGGGATAAACTGCTTGCCTAGCTATAACTGATTTTCACCCCACCCCAAAACCTCAGGACTGCCTGGCTTTGCTTGGTGTTCAGAGCAGCTTGCCCCAGGGCGTCCAGGTCACTCTGACACCTGGGCATTTTTCCCATGCTGGGCAGAGCTGCAAGCAGGGGCAAACCACTGCTGGCAGCTAAGTGCTCCTAGTGTCCTCTTGCCTGTATGTCTATCATGCACAGAAATCTATTATTTTAATTTGCACCCAGATCTCCTGTTCTCCTAATACACCTTGTGATGATTAATTTTATGTGTCAACTTGATTATCTGGGCTAGGGGATGTCCACATAGCTGGTAAAACATTATTTCTGGTGGTGTCTGTGATGGTGCCTCTGGAAGAGATTACATTTGAATCTGACTGAGTAAAGAAGATTGCCCTTACCATTGAGGGTTGGTATCATCCAATCCATTAAATGTTCAAATGGAACAAAAAAGTGGAAAAAGTGATGCACTCTATGCTTGACCTGGGAAATCCAACTTCTCCTGCCCCTGGACATTGGTGTTCCCGGTTCTTAAGCTTTCAGAATCAGACCAGGACTTACATCATTGACCTCCCGATTCTCAGGTCTTCAGACTAGGATTATATTACTCTCTGGTCTTCCTGGGTCTCCAGCTTGCTAATGGTAGATTATGGCACTTCTCAGTCTCCGTAACTGTGGGAGCCAGTTCCTATAATAAATCTCCTCCTGTATAACTTTCTCTGTATAGCCTATTGGCTCTGTTTCTCTGGAGAACCCTGACTAATACACACCTATATCCCAAAGATGTATCCATTAGATCCAGAAGGCTGGCAAGATGTTGGCCTTAAATGCATAGCATTATAACTATTTTTAAGAAGGAAATCCAGAAAACAAAGCAACAAACGCTGCCCCTGTCTATCACTACTCTTCAGAGTTGGAATGACACATAACAAAAATTGAGAAGAATAAGCCTTCAAACTCTCTTTTCCTTCTGAGACTTACTAAACACAAGGATCTGGGTTTACTCTGTGGACCTACAGAGGAATAGAAGTTCCCTGGAGCTGAGATGGGGGAAAGAGAAGGAGCTTTGAAAGCAGACACAGGTTGAAATTCCCTGCTCTCACACCAACAGCTATGTGACTTTGGGCAAGGTGGTTAGTCTTGCTGAACCACCATGTTGTCATCTATGAAAAGGGATGGGGGGCGGTCCAGTGGTGCAGTGGTTAAGTTTGCACATTCCATTTTGGTGGCCCGGGGTTCCCTGTTTCAGATCCCGGGTGTGGACCTACGCACCACTTGTCAAGCCATGCTGTGGCAGGCTTCCCACATACAAAGTAGAGGAAGACGGGCACGGATGTTAGCTCAGGGCCAGTCTTCCTTAGCAAAAAGAGGAGGATTGGCAGCAGATGTTAGCTCAGGGCTAATTTTGCTAAAAAAAAAAAAAAAAAAAGGAGGATAATGACACTTATGCCTCAGTATTGTTGGGAAGATTCAAAGAGCTAACAACTGTCAGGTATGTAGCACAGTGCCACACATAGCATAAGCACTCAATAGTGACAACATTGTTGGAAATCAGTCATCATGATTCTTGTCTTAGCCCAAGGTAATTAATTTCTCTGGCTCTTGATTGCTTTGTCCATAAAATGAGAGAGGAAGAGGCTGGCCACTCCAGCCATACTGACCTCCTTCTAGGTCCTTGCATCTATCTTGCTTCTTCACTGTGGGGCTTTGTGCTCATGGTTCATATTAGATTCAGCTGCATACAGAGAAAACCCAAAGTAACAGTGAGTTAAAGGAGATGGGAGTTTATTTCTCTCATGTAAAAGTCCAGGTAGATGGTCCAAAGCTGGTCTAGTAGTTTAAGACAATCAAGGACTCAGGCTCCTTCTATCTTATTGAATCATCCTCAACACGCAACTTCTACCTTATGGCTAAGATGGCTGCTCAGTTTCAGCAATCATGTCCACATTCAGCCAGCAGAAAGTTGAAAAGAGAAAGCAAAAGGCACGTCCTTCCTCTGTAAGGACTCTTCCTGGAATTTGCACACAGCACTTCCCACATCCTATCGGCCAGAACTCAGTCATGTGGCCTCACTCAGCTGCAAAGAGGCTGGGAAAAATAGCATTCATCATGGACAGCCATGTACCCAACTACTGCTTGTTTAACATTTGTTAAAACTTTCAGTTCAGCTGTGATATATCCATACAATAGAATACTACTCAGTAATAAAAGGAATGAATGATTGATATGTGCAACAACATACATGAAAATAAAAAAAATTATGCTGAGTGAAAGAATTCAGACCAAAAAGAAGAAGAGTATATGATTTCATGTACCTAAAATTCTAGGAAAGACAAACTAATATATAATGATAGAAAGTAGATCAGTAATTATCTCGGGACAGACAAGGAGGGGAAAAGGACAAAATATGAAGGGGCATGAGAAAACCTTTAGAGATGATGCATATGTTCATTGTCTTGATTGGAGGGATGATTTCAGAGGTGTACGTATATGTCAAGATATCTAATTGTACACTTTAAATATGTGTGATTTATTGTATGTCAATTATACCTCAGTAAGTTTCTAAAAAGACTTTTATTATAATAAAAAATTAAAGAATTGCTGTGGATAGTAAAAAAAATGCTAGCATATCAAATCCAGCAATACATTAAAAAATAATAAAGACTAAATAGTGAGCTTTACTTTGCGTAAAGAGTTTTTTTAGGAATATGTTTCTAATTAACATTAGAAAACTCAGGTGTGTGATTCAACACATTAACAGATTAAAACAGAACAACCATATGATCATCTCCATATACGCAAAATAAAACATTCAATAAACACTTTAACAGATTAATAACATAAAGGAACTCTCTCATCTAATAGCCTCCAAAAAATTTTATACCTAATATAGAAACATTACAAACTTTCCTTTACAGTAAAAAATAATATACAGATTGTTCCTATCATGCCTTCGTGTATCTATGCAACATTATACAGGTGATCCCAACCAATGAAATAAGACAAGAAAAATAAATGAGAGGTAAAGTTTGAAACAGAACAAACAGTATTGGCAAAGATGATTCCCACATAGAAAATTCTTAAAAACTCTACAAAAATACTATCTGAACTATTAAGAGAATTTTTAAAAGTTGGTTATTTTGGTAGAAATTGCACCCTGAGCCAGAATCAGGCATTCAGGGCTACAAAGGACTCTGAGAAATAAATCTGGTTAATTTCACTTCCACTTAGCAAAATAATAATAGTAATAGCTACTAATCATTACTAAGGTGCTATACCAAAAATTCTACACTCACTCTTTTTAAGTGAATTACATTTTATTAACCATCATATCATCTACCTACAATTGAAAAAGCAATATGGAACATATGTACAAGATATATTATTTATTCAGCCTATTCACAGTGCCTGGAGCTCATGAAACTATGCAGAAGTTGAAATAATTCCAACACCTAGTTGTCTGCATAGGCAGACTAACATAGGCAGCTAACAGGTTGTGATCCACTGCCAACTAGCTAACTAACCACATGCAGCTAACAGTTTGGGAATCACCAGCACAGAGGATTATAACCTTTATTATAGTTACATGGTTACACCAAGAATTGCTCTCAAATATTTTTTTCCTGTGTAAGAGTAAGTCTTCTTTCCTTGCATCTAACAGTGAGGAAACAAAAGCTTTCTTTAGACCTAAGAGAGTCACAATGCTTATCTCTTGGAGATATGGTATACACAAGCTATAAGGTGTACCCTTATATCTCTCTTGGGTATATGGTATACCCAAGATACCCAAGGTATATGGTGGGTGGCAAAATGCGTTAGATGGGGAAAGGTGGAGTCTTTAGATCACAGACATTGTTTTTCATATTCCCAATAATTTTGTGAGGCAGGTACTATTATTATCTACATATTACAGTTAAGGAAACTGAGGCATGGAGAGTTTAAGTCAACTTGCCCAAGGTCACACAGCTACTAAGTGATGGACCCGGATTCAATTCAGATCTGTTTGATCCTAGCCTCCAAGCTCTTTTCAAAACTGTTAGGCTATATCACTACAAAAAGATGAAGAATTACCTTGCTGTTTAAAGATCTTAAGATTCCCAAACTAAACAAAGAGAAGTCAGGCAGGTAATTCAAATTGGCAGATAATAAAAACTCAGTGGCTTTTTAGTCAGACAAGAATTAAATCCTTGCTTTGCCATTTTTTCTACCTATATGACTTTAGCAAGTTTCTTAGCCTTCCTGACCCTGTTACTTCATTTATGAAATGATAAAAATAATGACGATAATGCCAATTTTACAAAGTAGTTCTGAAGATTATTCACTCATTAACTGATTTGGCAAACACTTGTTGAGCACCTGCTATGTCACAGTGAACAGAACAGACAAAAATCCAGCCTTTGTGGAGCCTGGAAGCAATGACACCTCAGTGGCAATGAGCACACCAGCACCCAGATCTTGGTTTCTAACACCATTCTCCAATAAAAGGAGCCAGGGCTCCCTGGAGAAGTGGCTGCTTCTAGGGACTGGGTAGGGAACGTGCAAGATGAGCCTGGAGCAGCTTGTATGCCAGAAAGTGAAGAAATGCTCAAAAAATCAAAATGATGGGCATGTCATAGGTATGCGAGGGCCAACCTGAAAGAGCTCACAATGGTCAAACTGGAAGAATTTGGGTAACAAGATAAATAACAGTATTGGATTATAATCTAAGGTATAAGATAAGTAGCCATGAATCCATGAGTCCATATTGATATAAAAAATGATGGAATAATTAACCAAATGAGGGAGAAGAAACAAAACCCCGTACAGAATAATTCCAAATAATTTAGGTACTGTACTACCAGAGAGGGTAGGCTACTGTACTAATTTTCTAGGGCTGCCATGACAAAATGCCCCAGACCAGGTGGCTTAAAAACCAGAAATTTATTTTCTCCCAGTTCTGGGGGCTGGAAGTCCAAGATCAAGGTGTCTGCAGGTTTGGTTTCTTCTGAGGTCTCTCTCCTTGGCTTCAGATGGCTGCCTTCTCACTGTGTCCTCACATGGTTTTTCCTCTGTGTGCGCACATGTCTTGTCCCAATTTCCTCTTCTTATAAGGACAGCCATCATGTGGGATTAGGGCCTACCTTAAAGACTTCATTTTAGCTTAATTACCTCTTTCAAGACCTTATCTCCAAATATGGTTACATTCTGAGCTACTGGGAGTTAGGGATTCAACATATAAATTTGCAGGAGACACATTCAACCCATAGCTGCTATGTTTAGTGAAATCTGGCAAACACTCCCTCGATCAGGGGCTCAAGCTCAACGTCATCAGTGATAAGTCATATTGACAGGATGGTCCTTGATATGACGGTGAGAATGGCACTTCACCTCTATGGTCTTCCTTCCAAAAACCCGTCACCCCAGTGTAACCATGAGAACAACATCAGATATACCCATGCTGAGGAACATTCTACAAAACGCATCATCAGTCCTCCTCAAAACTCTGGAGGTCATAAAAAACAAGGAAAGTCTAAGAAACCGTCACAGTCCAGCGGAGACTAAGGACGTATGACAGCTGAAAGCAATGTGGGATCTTGGATGACATCTGGGAATAGAAACAGGACATTTGGGAAAAATTAGTGAAATCCGAATAAGGTCTATACTTCCGTTAATAGCAACGGACCCTTGTTTCCTCAGGCGTGACAAATGGACGTAGTAACGGAAGAGGGTAATAACAGGAGAAACTGGGTATGGGGTGCACAGGGGCTCTCAGTACCATCTTTGAAACTTTGCTGTAAATCTATAGATATTCTAAAATAAAAAACCGTATTTAAAAAAAATATCCTGCCCTCATGGACTTACATTCCGGTTGTGGGGGGCGGGGACAACCAACAACAAACAAGGAATAAGTACATTAAGTATGTTACATGGTATGTGTGAAGGGAACAAATTCCCTGGATAAAAATTCTTATTCTAGAATAAGAGAAGGGGGAACGGGCAGGGGAGGGCGCTGCAGAGTTGAATCCTAAATGGAGCTGGGAGCTGTGAAGGGCTGGAATAGGGCTGGTGCAGAGTAGGTGCTCAGAAAATCATGGCCATCCTTCTGTTTTCTATGATTCGGCATGTGGCAGCCCCAACTTCCAAACATTTTTCTTGGGATGATGTTCAAATGAATTGCAACATTTAAAGCATGCGTGACAGATGGCAAAGAGAAACAGCCTTCCAGCTCATTGGGTTGCAAGAGGAAGCCAGAGGGAAATCGTTGCCACAGGTGATCCAAAAATGAGAAAGTGGAATTGATCAGCACACTGAAGACTAAGGCTGCCTGTCCCATTGAAAACCTCCCGGGAAAGAGGCCATTAGCTCTGAAGCCCAAGATCTAGGAAGTTCTATTTGAGCATTCCCATTATTGATGATAAATAATTACAAGAAAAAGTAACGAGTACTTATGGAGCCCCTTTGACATGCAGGCTGGGCATCATAATCCTCAGAATAACCCCGCAAAGGAGATTGTGCCATGCCCATTTTACAGGTAAAGAAACTGAGGCTCATAGTCCTTAAGAAACTCGCCCAAAGTCACAGAACTTTGCATCAGTACCACCTGAATCCTCTCTGCTATTCTTGGACATCAGGGACCAGAGCACAAGGCAATGTCAGCCCATTGGTTCTGTCCTTAGGAGCCGTGGAGGCCCAGCGCCCCACTCGCCCTTGAAATAGGTTGGCCAGGAGCCCCCACCCCACCCCGGCGCATGCCAAAGAGCCAAAAAGGCTCCATTGATGTGGTCCCACAGGAAGCCGGTGTTGAAAGCAAACACACACAGAGCTGATGGCGGTCAGTCACAGCTTCGAACCCTCCTCCTAACCAGTTGCATCAACTTTTCCAACGTATTGAAGTCTTGTAGAAATAGTGCTTCATGGGAAGATATCAAGGAAAATGTTCCAGGAGCCAACCAGCAGGCCCTACTCCGAGTCCTCGGCCCCTTTTTGAGGTTTCTCTCTTTTTTTCCCTCGGCAATTCCTTTCAAAAAAAATGTCTTTCCCTCACCATTGACCTTGTTAGAGTTCTAGTACTTTTTCCCCTTACACTGCAGCACTTCTGTAAATGTTTTTGTTCTTTGTTCTACTTCCTGCACTCTTTGAGCTCGGCTGTGATGTCTGTTCAGTGGGGCCTTTCTGATCCAATTGCCCCTTGCCTGTACATCCTCTCCCCAGGTATCAAAAATGAGGGCAGTAGGGCCTGGAGGGCCCCTCATTAGAGGGAGGCGGCTCCGCTCTCCCTCCAGACACAAGCAGAGAGGGCAGAGCCGACTCCACGAATGACCAGTGTTGAAAAGAAAGCTCCAGGGGTGAGAGAGAGACAGACTGGCAGAGTCAGAAGCAGAAGGTTAAAAAAGACAAGAAAAGCAAAAAAAAAAAAAAAAAAAAAGGAAAGGAAAAAAGCCTTCTTTCTGACTGCCTAAGTGGCTCCCTTTCAGGACCTGAGGCTTTCCAGAAAAACGTCCTGTGAAGAATAGACCATTTCATGCTGCAAAATCTTCCCGCTGAGGGCAACACCTCGGGTACAGCGGGTATCCTGCCCAGACTAGTTGGCCAAGCTCAGCTCTCCACTCTGGAGACCAGGGATGTCTTTTATCTCAGACAACTCTGCCATGGGGATCAGAGGGTGGGTTGGTGGCCAGCTCCAACAGGAGCAGCGTCCAGGAGCTTTGCTGGGATCCTCATAAGTCAGTCTCCTTGCAGGGAGGAGGGCGGGAGAGAGGGGCCCTGGAGAGCTTCCCAAGTGGGTCAGGGGCGGTGCAGAGCTCTGGGGTGAGAGCTGTGTGGTTGGCGGGGGCGCTGGCACTCCACAAGGGGCGCTGCTTATTCTGGGTAGTACAAACAGCACTGTCCTTGGGCATCAGGAGACCTGGCCTTGAGCCCGGCTGACCCAGTATGATCTTGAGCAAGCTGTCCCAACCCTCTGAGCTTTCTTTCTTTCTTGGTAAAATGGCGATGACGCCTTGTCTTCGTTCAGCATTGAATGTGTGTTTTCTTGAGCACCTACTACGTGCTGGCTGCTGGAAATAGAAAGATATCAAGAGGACAAGATGCCTGCCCACAAAGACCACTCACTCTATTGGGGAAGACGGACACATGAACCAATAATTAAAATCCAGTGTGATGAGTACAGTGAGAGGGGGAGGTGCAGAGTGAGGGAACACATAGGGGAAGCAGCGGCGATTTCTTTCTAGGGAAATCATTCAAGCTGACTTCAAGCCTTGAAAGATAACGTAGGAGTTTGATAGGCAGATGGGGGGAGAAAGAGAAGATGGCATTATAGGCAGGGGATGCACTTGGTGCCAAAGCATGGAGGCACACTCAAAGAACTGTGATATGCTGGATAGGGAGGAAGCATAGGCTTCAAGTTGTGTGTGTGTGTGTGTGTGTGTGTGTGTGCACGCGTGTGTGTTCATGTTGCAGGTCTAGAGTGCAGTGAATGAGGCCCGGGTCTAAAGGCCCAAATTTAAGGGGACACCAAAAGACTCAGTCATCAAGATAGATACAATTTTAGTGCAAGATTTTGAAAACTCAAAATTACTGCAAAATGTCTGTGATGAAAAAAATAGCGAAATTTAAAATAAAGGCAGGATTGGACCATGCACTTGCACAACTCACTTCAATGGCCTCACTTTAAGCTCTACCATGTTGGATCCTCTTGCCCTTTATCCAGCCCAAATGCAAGGGTTCAATAGACGTGGATATTCCTGAGTAGCCATTCAGTGTAACACAAGCATCTGCTTCCCCTCTTCAAACAGCGTCTTCCTCAAATATATGGGGGCAGGGGGATTGGAAGGAGGTCAGGGCTTACTGGTTATTCTGCTGGTTGTCATCGTCAGGCTAGGAAAGCTGTCCTCCTTTCATACAGTGCTGTGCTGTTATGCTGGCCTCAGAAGAGGAACGATGTTGGGGAAGACCCCACTTCCCTTGACTGCCTTCATTCCCCGCAGTGGGCACACATCACCAACATAAGGCTGGCTGTTTTTTGTGCAATAGACATTACTGAAGATATAGAGAGAAACAGGAAAAAATTGATGTAAGAAAAGTCATTTCAAATTGAGTATAAAATATGAATGTTTCCAGAACCGAAGAGGATGATGGGAAGAGAAAATAAGATAGATTCTTTCAAGCTGTGCTTCCTTGCCTTGAGGTCCTCTCCACTCCTCCCTTCTTAAGACATAGAGCTGCTTTCTCAATCTCTGTCTCTCTTAAGGAAAAAATTTCCTCCCACCCAAAGTCTTTGTCTTATCTGGAAGCTGTTTCAGCACACAGCAGTGCAACCCATGGGGCACAATAACCCCTGAGAAAGAACCCAACCATCTGAGTTACTCAGTGTGGAGTAACACCACGAGGGTCTTCAGTGGGGCAGCCCTGGCACTCCAGGTACAGTCTCTTGAAAGGTCTTACTACTGGTATAAGGAAAGAGATGCCTCCTCATTCATTCTGCAGTGTTCAAGCTTCTGTGGGTAAGTCCTGGACAGAAAACATATAGCTTCCATGGATATAATGTGGTTCTCAGAGATAGTAAAGCATAAAATCATATTCAGGATAATATATGTTATCTAATACAACATAACTGGTCAAAAGTCTCCTAGTCCCCTATAGATATGTGTACAGCAGTTTGTATTTCCCTTTCTTTGCTCATCCTTCTGTTTCTGGAACATGCCCACTCATCTACCCAGGCAGAAGAAATTAGACCTGTAACATTACCGTCACAAAGTCATATGCTCTGCGTGTCCACCTCAGCTACATGAAGACTGGGCAGAAGTTTTGAAACTCCACTTTTTCTCTATTTTAGCTAGATAAAGTTCTTAAGAAGGTCTGTCAGCACTCCTTCCTATCTCTGTAAGCAGAAGGAAATAGCAATATCGAGGTTTATTCTCAATCCAGAGGAAACCTTCAAAGTTGGGGAGAGGGAGAGCTTGCTCTACAAATTACATCAGGCACAGTGGTCCTCTGCCAAAAATTCTAGGCTTCCCATAGGCATTACTGAGTTTTCTCCTTTATAACGGAGAAGGAGGGGACCAATGACGAAAATGAAATGGCATGACTCTGCCGCAGATTGAGCCACCTACAGTCAGGGATAGACATGAAAAGAACTCGAGTCCCAACAGACTGCCCAATGATCTTTCCAGGAGATCTTGCTACTTCTGAATCTACCCTCCAAAATCCAATAGTTTGAACCATTTCTTGAAGGGGCATAGGAATAGCATCTTATAAGATGGCTGCAATTCATACAATATTAAGTATGTGATGATTAAACAATGACAATTGGATCTCCACTTCCAGGAATAGAGAACAGAATAACTTGGACCAACTCCCACACCCAACTGTGTACAATGAGAAAAGCTGGACAAAATATTCTTAAAAGCACTCAAAGGCATTAAAATGCTAAAAAGGTTGTGAAAGAATTATTGTGTCAAGACCCAGTAGAAGATGACAACCCCGAGAGGCAAACCCGGATTGCAGGGCTGCTTTTTCTCTGGGGGCAGTTGTCAATTCTAGAAGACGCTGAGCGGCCAAAAGGCTGAGCTGAGTTCTTGACAGACTCAGAATGATGAGAGGATAAAGCGGTTGTCGGGAGTCCTCTAAGGTTGGGTGGTGCCTGGTAAAACCTCTGTGCTCCGAAAGAAAAGATCTGTGGCAAAAACTAGAGTCCAAATCTGAGTGATCTCGATGGAAATTGGACTAAGGTGACGCCATATTGGTAAAGTTCCCAGGCACCTTGTAGAAGCAAATGAAAACTCTCTCTGGCAGAAGATAACCATGTAAACGTGAAACAAAAGACAGTTTATACAACTAGATTAAAACAAAGTAGATTTTAAGGGAAAAGAGCATTCCTTGAGACAAAAAAGTTTAACCTGCTAATGTTTCAGTTTATAAACAAATCATATAATAATTCTAAATTTTCGTGCAACAAACAAGATAACTGCAAAACACTAAAGCAACAATTTTCAGAACTGCAGGAAAAATGGCTAAGTCCATAGTCATAGAGGACTTAATTATTATTTCTGAAGTTACAACAAAACTGACAAATAATCAGTAAGAATATACTAGATTTAAACAATATGAATAGGGAATCTGACTTAATGGATATATATAAATAGTTGGAATCAACAACTCCAACTATGCATTCTTTTCAAGTGCTCATGAACAAAGGGATTTAAAAAATGACTCTACATTGGGTCATAAAACAAGTTTCAATAAATTTCAAAGTATCGAAATCATACATAATAAATTCTCTGACCACAATGCAATTGAGTTGGAAATCAACAGCAAAACAATAAGTAGAAAATCCCATATGTTTAGGAATTAAACAAAATATACTTCCAAATAACCTATAGGTAAAAGAATAAAGCGCAATGAAAACAAGAAAACGTTTTTAACTAAATGATAATGAAATAAACAATTTGTGATGCAGCTAAAGTGATGCTTAGAGGGGGCTAATAGCCTTAGTTTCATGCATTAGAAAAAAAGTCTGAAAAATCAGTGATCAAAGTAGGAAACTTAAGAAGTTAGAAAAAAGAACAGCAAATTAGACTCCACAAAAGTAGAAAGTAATAAGACATAAAACTAAGAACAGAAATTAACAAAATGGAAAACAAACATAAAATAGACTCAATAAAGCCATCAGCTGATTCTTTAAAATGACTAATAAAATTGATAATTCCCTATAAGACTAATCAAGTAAAAAAGAGATGGTACAAATAACCAGTATCAGTAATTAAATTTAAAAGAGGACATCACTACAAACCCTAAAGTCATTAAAATTACAAAAAAGAAGATATTACAAATAATTTTATGCTAATAAATTTAAATGTAATGGAAAAAATTTTAGAAAAATTTAGCTTACCAAAATGGACACTAGAAAAATTGAGAAACGTGAATAGTCCTAAATCTACTTAAAAAAATTTTAATCTGTGATTAAAAAGTTTCCCATAATGAAAGTTCAAGTCCAGACGGCTTCACCAGTAAATTCTTACAAATATTTAAAGAAGGAATAATATCACTTTTACATAAATTCCTTCAGTAAATAGGAAAGATGAAATGCTTTTCAACTCAGTTTATGAGGACAGCATAACCTTGACACCAAACCCTGACAAGGTCTTTAAAAGAAAGGAAAATTATAAGTCCATGTATCTAATGAATAAAGATGCAGATTCTAGATACAACATTAGCAAGCCAAATCCTGAGATATAAGAAAGGGTACTATACCATACCAAGGTGAGTTTATTCTAGTAGTGTAAAGTTCATTTGACGTTAGAAAATTAATCATTGCAATTCACAATACTAGTAGAATAAATAAGAAAACTTTTATTATTCCCTTAATATATGCAGAAAATGTATCTGATAAGATTTTACAATGATTTATGGTTAAAAAAATGAAAGTCTAGGGGCCAGCCCCATGGCTGAGTGGTTGCATTCATGTGCTGCACTTCGGCAGCCCAGGGTTTCACTGGTTCGGATCCTGGGCGAGGACCTGGCACTGCCCATCAAGCCATGCTGAGGTGGCATCCCACATAGCAGAGCCAGAAGGACATACAACTAGAATATACAACTATGTACTGAGGGGCTTTGGGGAGAAAAAGAAGAAGGAAAAAAAAAAGAAGATTGGCAACTGATGTTAGCTCAGGTGTCAATCTTTAAAAAAAACAGTTTTCATAAACTAGGGATAGAAGAGAACTTCCTTAACCTGATAAAGGATATTTACAAAAGTTAAAACAAAACAAAAAAACATCCAATTTACTGCAAATATCATATTTAATGGTGAGATCAGGAAAGAGACGTGGGTGCCGAGCACCAACACTCCCATTAAGCATTATACTGGAAGACCAAGCCAGCACAATAAGGCAAGAAAAAGAAATAAGCACCTAAGGATTATTATTCACAGACAACATAATTGTATATGTAGAAAATCTAAAAAAAATTAATGGTAAACTGAAATAAATAATAACAGAATTTAGAAAATTATTTGAATACATAAATTCAATATACAAAATCAATTATATTTCTATATATGAACATCTAACAGTTAGAAAATGAAATTTTAAAAAATTGCACTTATGGCAACATAGAAAATCATTAAATATTTACGTAGGACTAAAAGTAGTAAAAGTATTCAAGACTCCTATTAGAAAGTTACCAAAGATTATTGGGGCAAATTAAAGAGGGCTTTATAAATGAAGAAATACACTATATCCATATATTGAAAGAGTCAGTATTATAAAAGTGTCAATTCTCCCAAAACTGACAACCAGATTAAATGTAATCCCAATCAAAATCTCAACAGTTTGTGTGTGTGTGTGTGTGTGTGTGTGTATTGGCAAGATGATCCTAAACTTTATATAGAAATCCAAATAGCCATGAATAGCCAAGACCATCCTGAAAAAGAATGACAGAGTGAAAGTACTTGCTGTACCTGATATGAAGATATTAAGCACTATAATTAAGACATTGCAGTAATGGTGAGCTGTTAGATAAATTGACCAAAATAACAAAGTAGGGAGTCCAGAAACAGAAACAGACACCTAAATATATGAAAACCTGATTTATGATAATAGTGGACTGCAGAACAATGCAGAAAGGATGGCCTTCTCAATCAACCATGCTGGATCAATTGGACATATATTTAGAATAAAATTAATCTTGATACTTTTTCATACCATATACAAAAATCAATTCCGTGAAGCTGGGCCCTTACCTTACACCATATACGAAAATTAAAACAGATTAAAGACCTAAACGTAAGATCTAAAACTATAGAGCTCCTGGAAGAAAACATAGAGGAAAAGCTTCATGACGTTGGATTTGGTAATGATTTCTTGGATATGACACCAAAAGCACAAGCAACAACAGCAAAAAAAGACAAATAGGACTACAAAACTCAAAAACTTTTGTGCATCAAAGGAAACGATCAACAGAGTGAAAAGGCAATTTACAGAACGGGAGATAATATTTGCAAATCATATATCTGATAAGGGGTTAATATCCAGAAAATAAAAAACTCCTACCGCTCAGCAACAAAAGAGCAAATAAGTCTATTTAAAACCGTGTAAAGGCCTTGAATAGACATTTCTCAAAAGAAGATGAAACAAACGGCCAAGAAGCTTATGAAATGATGGTCAATGTCATTAATCATTAGAGAAATGCAAACCACAGTGAGACATCACCTCACACCCTTAGGATGACTACTATCAAAACACCCAAAAAGTAGGGGGCCAGCCCCATGGCTGACTGGTTAAAGTTCCATGCACCCTGCTACAGCGGCCCAGGTTTGCCAGTCCAGATCCCGGGCACAGACCTACTCCACTCATCAGCCATGCTGTGGAGGCATCCCACATACAACGCGGAGGAAGGTTGGCACGGATGTTAGCTCAGGGGAGTATCTTCCTCACCAAAAAAAAACCCCAAAAAACAAAAAAAAACAGAAAATAAACGTTCGTGAGGATGTGGAGAAATCGGAAACTTTGTGCAGTTAGGGTGCATATAAAATGGTGCAGCGACTTTGGAAAAGAGTATGGTGGTTCTTAAGTTAAAAATAGAATTACCGTATGATCCAGCAATCCCACTTCTGGGTATCTACCCAAAATAATTCAAAGCATGATCTCAAAGACATATTTGCACACTCACGTTCCTTGCAGCATTCTTCACAATAGCCAAGAGATGGAAGCCCCCTGTGCCTGTCAACAGATGAATAGATAAACCAAGTGTGGTATATACATGCAATGGAACATCATTCAGCCCTTTAAAAATAAGGAAATCCAGCCACATGCTACAACATGGAAGAACCTTGAGGACATTATGCTAAGTGAAATAAACCAGTCCCGCACACAAAAACCAAATACTGTACGATTCCATTCATATGAGGTATCTAAAATAGTCAGACTCAGGGAAACAGAAAGTAGAATGATGGTTGGCAGGAGCTGGGGGGAGGAGGAAATGGGAGACGGTGCTCCAGGGGAACAGAGTTTCAGTTCTGCGAGGTGAAGAAGTTCTAGAGCTCTGTTGCACAACCATGTGAATCTAGTTAATGCTACTGAACAGCACAATTACACATCGTTAGGATGGTAAGTTTATGTTATGTGTTTTTACCACAGTTAAAAAAATTCAATTCTAGGGAGATTTTAGATCTAAATGTGAAAGATCCAACACAGTGGACTATCTTCACGATCTTGGAGTCAACATATATTTCTCCAGAGAAACGAAACCTATGTAGGAGTTGATACTGCAGCCTCGAAGCAGAATTTCTTCTCAGGGAAATCTCAGTTTTGACTTTAAGGCCTTTCGACTGGTTGGACGAGGATCACCCAGACTATGGAGGCTCATGTGGTTTACTTAAAGTCAGCTGATTGTAGACGCCAACCACATCTACAAAGCGCCTTCCCGGCAACAGCTAGGTTAGTATTAGATTGACTAACTGAGCACTGTAGTTGTGTTGGCCCACTGGGGCCGCTGTAACAAAGTACCACAGACAGGGTGGTTTATATACAACGAACGTGTATTTCCCGCGGCTCCGGAGCTCGGTAGGCTGGAAGCCCAAGATCAGGATGCCAGCACGGTTGGGTTCTGGTGCAGGCTGTCTTCCAGGCTGCAGACTGCGGGTTACGACTTCTTGCTGTGTCCTCACTGGCAGAAAAGACAGGCAAGTTCTCTGGGCTCTCTTCTATAAGGGCGCTAATCCCACTCCTGAGGGGGCCACATGGTGAAGTACCAGGGTTGGTCAGGAGGCAGCGAGAGTGAGGCAAAAACACGAGCAAGAGCCTTTACTGTGGTTTCCACCAGGAGGAATGGGTGGGGCAGGGTAAACAGGTTTAGGATGGGCTAGTTTAAATAATGCCACTGGGCCCTGGGGCACAGGGGCTGTCCCTGGTGGTCTGATACCTTGCTCTGAAACCATCAGGGCAGGGAATAGTGGCCCTGAGTCTGAGCCCCATAGAGGTGGCTGGGCGTGGGGCTCTGTGTTGGTTGGTTTGCATTTGAAAGACGTGCTTGCAGGTGAGTCTTTTACCATCTCTAGAAATGGGCTAACATTGGGAGGGCCAGTGCCTCCAGGGTCAGCAAGGCCCGGAGACGTTAGAGCATTAGAATAAAAAAAAAAATTAAAAGGCATGATTGACACACACAGCCTAGCCAAGCTGACATACAAAACTAAACGTGACAGCAGGTGATTAGTAAAACGACTAGCAAGTATACACCAAAATGTTAAAAATGACTCTCTGTCAGCAAACAGTAAGATTGTGGGTGATTTAATTGTTTTCATTTTCTTTTCTGTAATTTCTAAACTTTCTACATGAGCATGAGTTACTTTTCTTATTGGCATGCTGGGGGAACTAGATTAAAAAACTATTTTGGGGGCTGGCCCGGTGGCGCAGTGGTTAAGTTTGCACGCTCTGCTTCAGCAGCCTGGGGTTCGCAGGTCTGGATCCGGGGCGCGGACCTACACACCGCTCATCACGCCGTGCTGTGGCAGCATCCCACCTACAAAATAGAGGAAGGTTGGCACAGTGTTAGCTCAGAGCCAATCTTCCTCTCTCTCACACACACCCCCCCAAAAACCCCTATTTTTGACAGAGTGACTAGCTGAGTCACTACCTAGCTAAGCAGCTCTGCCTATAGACTTGTGCGCCTGTCTGTGCTGGTGACAGGTAACGCCGGCCTCCCCCGTCCAGCCCTCACTACCTCCTGTTCCCAAGAGCACAGGCTGATGCCAGGACAGCAACACCTCCTCCTTCCTTCCCAGGACACTGAGGAGGTGGTGCTCCCCCGGAGGGTAGCCGGGCATTTCTTCTGAGGAGCCCATGTGGAAAGCTGAGCTGTTGGGGGCCTGTGTGTGCGCGTGTGAGCGCGTGTGAGAGACTGTGAGGAAACATGTTTGTACGCGGCCATGTAAATGCGTATGCACATGTCAATGTGCACGACTGTATGTGAGTTTTCAAGTGCACACGGGTGTGTCAGGAAGTGTGCCTTACATGCGCATGTGACAGTGTGTATGTGAGTGAGTGAATGTGCATCTGCGGCTGAGTGTTATGTACAGCAGTGTGGGAGTGCATGTGAGTAAGTGTATACAAGTGTGAGTGAGAGAGAGCGGGAGAGAGAGTGTGTGTGTGTGTGTTGGAGGCGGGCCATGGGAGGAGAAGGGAGAAAGGCAGCAGCAAGCACAGTGACCGGCTGGTGTCCCAGGTGGTCAGGCCAAGAGCCACAGGAACAAGAGCAGGCTCAGCTTCCAGCTCTGCCCCGGGATGCTCAAGTGTGTACCCCCAGACAGTAGGTCTGTGTGACTGACTGGGACAGGGGGAAGGGCGGGTCTCCACCATCACGGAGCCCCCCTCGGAGGCCAGCAGTACCTCTCAGCCAGGGAAGGTATCCTCCAAGTGGGGGGAGTTTGGAACAGGGGGGCGGGGGCATTTTGAGTGTCACATGACTGAGGTGGACGCTCAATGCCCGCACGGTGCAAGCTTGTCCCATCCAACACCCCATGGAGGACGGGGCCTGGGCCCCCTGTCTTGTGAGTGTCCTCACCTGCTCGGCCTGGGCCCTGCGTCTGGGGAGTGTAAACTACACCCGCACTAAGACCCTTGTGCAAAACCAGGCTCTAGTGACGCCCCAGCCTCCCTCAGCGTCTCAGGCTGCAAACACAAACAGAGCTGGGGCCGTCACACCCGGGAGAGTCAGGCTGGCGTCAGCTCCCCCCGTCTCCTGGCCCCCACCTTACAGACATCTTCCCTGAACCAAGATGACAGGAAACAGAGGTGGGGTGTGGTTGGCCCAGGAGGGCTGGAGGAGGGCTGAGGAGGGAGAAAACAAGGCTTTTCCTTCAAAGGGGACGTCCCTCCCCTCTGCAAGACGAGAAGGCCCTTCCTGAGGGGAATCACCCCCAAAGTGATAAGGCCTCTCGGAAGGGGGGCCCGCTCCCAGTTACACTCCATCTTTGAAGCCGACCCCCCAGTGCTGCGCCAGCTTGGCGGGACGCCCCAGCGCTCGGTGGGAAAGTCTTTGAAGTATGTGCTGAGGCCGAGCTTCTGAGCGGCTGAACGTCAGGCAAGCGGAGTGGAGGCCGGCCCTCCGGTGGGGAAGTGGAGGAAGCAGAGACTGGCAGCTCCTTGTCTGAGGATGCGCAGGAGCGAAATGAGCAAGGGGACCAGAGAGTGCCCCTCCCACCGCAGGTCCTTGTCCCTGCCCTGCCAGGCTGAAGGCCCTGCCAGCTGATCCCCAAGACCCTGGGGAGGCCGAGGCCCCACAGCTTCTGACCCTGCCCCTCACGCAGTCAGGGACAAGGACCTGTCCCCCACGGCCACATGACCCTCACAAAGCAGTCAGCCTGGGCCTGCTGCTGAGCATCCCTCTCTCCTATGAAAGAGAAAAGCACAGAAGGGAGCTTCACCTGCCCCCACCCCACGGCCCTGCCGCTCGGAGGGTGGGCCAGCAGCCTGGGCTCCACCTGTGAGCTGGTCAGAAATGCAGCCCCAGACCCGCCGATCAGAACAGGTGCCTTAACAAGATCCCCCAGGGATTCCGGGACCAAGTGGAGTTTGAGGAGGAGTTCCACAGGAAGCAATAAGCAGTAGCCCCTTGCCCTCTCTGGGAAGAATATATAATCTCCCCTGGAATAAAACTGCCCCTGGAGAGAGGAGTAATTGGAGATGGCATTGACTGGCACAGGACAGACACTTTCTATCTTACAAAACGACTCACTCCTCAACTGCTGGTGAGAGTTGCTGTTTTAGGGACAAGAAAATTCTTCTGGGCTTGTGTACAGGGAGGTTTACAGATGGGTAAACTGAGGCATGGTGAGGTTATCAGATTAATAAAGAGACACAGATATAGGACTGGAGCTCAGGCCTCCTCAAAGCTCAGCATGCCACCTTTCCGCCTGGATGGCCACTTAGCAGCCTTGGTCCCAGGGAAGGACGCTGGACAGGAGGGGAAGTCGGGAATCCCAAAGTTCCTCCCAGTTCTGTCTGGGCTTGGCTGTGTGACCTTGGTCAGGTCGCTTAACCTCTCTGGGAGTCTCAGCCCACGTGATCTCAAAGAACATTTTTCTGCTCTGAAATGCTGTGTCTCTTCTCTCCCCAGAAGAATTCACCAGAGAACGTTCTCTTCGTATGTTTTAAAAGGCGATTCAACTTATCAAATGCTGTTTAAATCCATCCATTACGTAAAACAAGGCACTTATTTTATGGGAAGGGGGTCAGCCTCGGGTTTTGCGTGTCACTAACTGGGTGGTGACTGGCACTAAACGCTCAGAGCAAGGTCAGGAGGAAGCGTGTGGCTGAAGGAGAGGAAGATTCGATTTGCAGGTAACCCAGGGTTTCAGTGCATGCTCTCTGGCAATTAACTGCAAAACACCTGCCTTGCCCGCTTGCCTCTCCTGGCCCTCCTGCTTCTGGGGCTTTTGTCTCTGTGTCCTGTTTTCCAAATTTAAATTAATAGACTTTATTCTTTAGAGCAGATTTAGAGTTACAAAAACTGAGCGGAAACTACAAAGAATTTCCTATCAGCACTTGCCCCCAAGTTTCCTCTATTATTCACATCTTGCATGAGCACTGTATCTTCGTTACAACGAGGAGCCGATATTGTTACGCTGTTAACTCCAGTCCATAGTTGATATCAGGGTTCGCTCTGGCTGTTGTACATTCTGTGGATTTGGGCAAGTGGATAATGACATGTATCCACCATTACAGCATCATACAGAATTGTTTCACTGTCTGAAAGATCACCTGCGCTCCACCTAGCCATTCCTGCCTCCCGTCTAAGCCCTAGCAAGCGCTGCTCTTTTCACTCTCTCCATAGTTTTGTCTTTTCTGGAATGTTGTCGAGTTGGAAGCATACGGTATGCAGCCTTTTCACATTGACCTCTTCCACCTAGCAATCTGCATTTAAGGTTCCTCCATGTCTTTTCAGAGCTTGCTAAGCTCCTTTCTTTTCAGCGCTGACCCTGTGACCTCTGACGTGGGGCAGAAGATCCTGCAGTTGGGCCAGGACCTTGGTAGGAGGCCCCCCGGGGCCTGGCAGCACCCTCTCAAAGTCCCCACACGGCCAGAGCCTGCGCATCTGCCGAGCGTGCCGAGGAGTTAGGGACAGAGAAATAATAAGTGGCCAGCCCATTGCTCACACGCACCCAAAATGGGTGGGGAGAGCTCCCCAAAGAGCCCTTTAGATGGACAGTGAGCCCTGGGATCCTCAGATACGTCGGGCCCCTGCCGGCAGGTAACACAGCCATCACCTGAATAGGGATGCTGGGTGATGACAAGGGGACCCCTGGGCACTCCACTCCACACCCTGCCCCGTTCCCCCAACCGGGCAGGGAAAGAAAATTCTGGGAGGAGAACATCCAACTCCCAACCCACCTTAAACCAGACCAGGAAAGCCAACTGGCTGTCTTGCGCCCCCTCCCCTGGTAGAAGGTTTTCCAGAGGAACCAGCCAGCCTCCTGAACACCCCCCACATGCACAGAGTCGGCTTGATCTCATCTGTCTACCTCCCTCCTGGGCCAAGACAAAGGTGTCGCTCTGCGTCTGACACCGCGGCCTCGATTGCTCTCACCCCTGCCATCCCAGTCAATTACCGCCAACCCTCTCGGCCTCGTTCCTGGCTTTCTTCTTTGCCTGGCACTATATATCACTGCAACACAAACAGAGTAACATGCCTTTCAGTGAGGGACACCACTCTACCGGAAGGATTCATGCAAAGTTTTGCAAACTTGACCACCGTGGAGCCCTTGCCTCCTGAGTCTCGGTGGGCTTGGGGAGGGCTGGGGCTCCGAGAATTTCTGCACAATCAACTCAGGGCGGGGTAGAGGTGCCAGAGAAAAATCACAGAAGACCTGGACTATCCCCAAAGAAGAAAAAGCCCTTTCAACACCATGGATCTCTCCTCCAGGAAGGGTTTCCTGGAGCTGTTTTTCAGTCTACCATTAACAATGTACCGAGGACCCCAGGCCTGTGCATCTCAGGCCTAATGTCTCTGAAGCAAAAACTACAAAGGTCTCCTATGTTTCTTCTTTCAGACTTTTTTTTTCACAACATGAACTTTTTTTAAGCCTCCCCGCCCCCTTTCCAGTGAACTCTCCTCTGTCTCTTTTTCTTGCTGAAGCTGCAGTTGTACATTATGGGAGTGCGAAGAAAGCTAATTAAACTGCAGAAGCTCGGCGGGAGGCAGGCAAGGCCCCGCCGAGCACACGCGATGATTGATTTGCACTGTCACACAGCTCTGCTGGGTGTCATAACTCAGTGACAAATCAAGGATTACAGTGGCCCAGAGTAACTCTCTCCCTTTGTTGTTC
Source organism: Equus quagga (assembly GCF_021613505.1). Lineage (NCBI taxonomy): Eukaryota > Metazoa > Chordata > Mammalia > Perissodactyla > Equidae > Equus > Equus quagga. The sequence continues at coordinate 103,897,062 of NC_060277.1, read as the reverse complement.
GGCAGACATCAAAGCAGCCAGGCATATTAGTGTTTTTAATAAGTAGTTAAGTCAGGAGTATCTCCCAGTTCAGAATTACTTTGTGTACAACGGAAGGTGTGGGGGGCGAGGGTAAGAAAACAACAACAACAAATTATTAGTTGGAGAAAAAAAGAAAAGAACACAAAACAAAAGAAAATGAAATGAAATGAAATGGAGCCCACGTGGCAGGAGCAAGTTCTCTTAGGGGTTGTTGGGAATTTTGCATTATTTGTCGAAGCCACACAGAGACCTGCTGGGGCGAGCCACATGGTCTGGAAATTAGGTTTTCTGGGGGTAAAAAAAAAAAATGACTTTAAATGCGACAGTTCTGAGGGGCTTCATAAGCAAACGGCATCATTTTAATCAGCACAGAAGGGGGCTGGGAGAGTCACGGTGATGTGTTTGAGGACGAATATCCTGTTCTCCGACAATTAGTATCATAAAATGATTGGGGCAACTCACCTTATCTTGAACACACACATATCCCCGAAGACAGCTGCCTCCGACGCTGGTTTTTCTCAGGATATTTACCTTCAGCAACAGAGCAGAGCCCTGAAAATCAGAGCAAGGTGGGAAGCTGCGATCCGTTCCTGCTACAAAGGCGTCGTCACTGCTGTAATATGGATGCTGCTTTCTCTAGAGGTAGGACTGGAGGATGCCGTTGGGGCCAAGCCCTCACAGACAGGATGGCCATCACACACTGTGGGGTACCAGTCCTATCCTAGAGACTTTAAGCAGGCGGAGCCCCCTGGACAGAAAGATACTCTGCCATAATCACATGTGGACTCCTGAGGCGCATAGGTCTACATCAGTGATGGGGTGACCACCCCACATGCTATGGGAGAGGAGCAAAGGCATGGCTTGGCTATGTGACTCTGGGCAAGTCTGTCAACCTCTCGGGCCTCAGCTGCTTCATCCTGCATAACTGGAAACTATCCTTTCTTCCTCACTCAGTGGGTTGTGAAAATCTAATAAAACAATACTGATGAAAATATTTCACAAATTCCCCAGCATTTTGCAAGTCAACCAGAAAGTGGGAGCATGGGAAGAGCCCTCTTCCCACATGTACACTCAGTTGTCACGGGCGAAGGAAGGCTACCGTGAAGTCACCCACGTGGGCGCCCCGTGATAGATTTGAATCTCCAGAAGCACTTTCACGGAAGTTCACTTGGGTCTGTCTAAAATCCATTTGGGGTAAACCACAGCCTGGAGTGTCTTTTGCGTGTATGCATGAATCTATGTATTCTTATTTGCATCCTTATGAGCAAAATAAGAAAAATGAAAATCACAGTAGTAGATTCAGTTTTTATCGTTAGGAATAAAATGACAGAATTGGTGAGCTGGGCAGTGCTGCAGGTCAGAGGGTGAGAGTGAAGGAGACGGGCCTCCGCACCCAGGGAGGCCCCAGCAGGGGCTGATAGAGCAATACCCAGCCTACGCCACGGACCCTGTGGCTGAGTCCTGGCCTGGTGGGTTCCAGAGCGGGATATTCATCCGTTTGCTCAGGAGAAATGACGGTTTGAGGAACTGACGACCCTCAAACAAATTCACGCTGACTGACCAGCCAGACTGCCCCATCCAACATGGAGACGGTTTCACTGGAAAACCGGGCTCCAGGCCCCAGCTCTTGCTTAGTGCTATGGGAAGCCCCAGTGACAAGTTGGATTCCCTGACTCTCTTTTTAGGTGACTTCTCTTTTTGGCATTCTCTCTGATGCATTCCAATTAAGTGCATCACAGTGTATTCTACTTAGGCTGTTCTCTGATAGAAGCACCACGGATTCATAAATGCATCCTGCGGAGCGGGCTCCTTCTATATATGCCCAAGTGCATCATGTTACAGTGATTTTTATTTATTAAAATTGCAGAGTTACTTTTTAAAAACCGATAACTTCCTTTGTAATGATTATAGGAGATAATTTTGAGCCCACCTAGACCTGTGCTCCTCTTCTCCAACTACGGAGAGCTTTCTCCAGATGAAATCTCCATGGAAAAGAGCTCCATCTCATCCGATCATGTCGAATCTGCTCCTAACACTTTACAGTAGCCGTTGCCGTCCTCCATCTGTATCCTGGAGACACTCTCCCACGTGCACCAGGAGACAGAGACTGGAAGGTTCCTGACAGCACTAGTCATAACAGTAAAAAATGGAAAACTGCCTAAATGTCCATGGGCAGTAGAAGAGACAAACAAATTGTGGCATTTTAATATAAAGAAATGCTATGGATTAGAGACAATGATTGAACTACAGCTGTGGGCATGAACATGAATAAATCTCAAAAACATAAAAAATGATGAACAAAGAAATGTAAGTCATAAAGGACAACACCCATGTGATTTTGGATCTAAAGTGCAAATCAGGCAGCAATAAACAGTACACTGATTAAGGATGCAGACATGTGCGAAACTGTGAAGAGAGGGAGGGAGGAAACAAGGAGGAAGGAAGGAAAGAGAGCAGGAGGGAGAGAGGGAGGGAGAGAAGGAAGAGGATGCCCTTATTTCTGGAGAGAGGTTGTGTCCTAATAGCTCGGCGAGACTCAGAAAGTTAGTGTGTTAGGGCTGGGGGTAAAAGTAGATGAGGATCATTGAGGACCTTGGAGTTCCTTCATTAGCACGATCATATGATATTTAGATATATGAGTTGTGGGTACCGAGAGTTTACTAACCAGGATGTCCACATAATTGGCATATTTTCTTCTACAGTCCTCTGGAGAAGCAGAAGAAGACAAAAGCAATTCACGTCAGGGATGTATTAAGATCAAATAGCATCCAGAGGCTGGTCAAGGGCTGGCAGGAGTTCAGGCTGGTTTCCTTCACCCTCCAGATCTCCAGCTTGCATCACACACTTTCAGTAGTCAACATGCTACTCAGGAGCTCCTCAGATAGGATGAGGGGCTCGTGGAGAGGATGAGGCGTGGGGGATGAGGGGTCTTAGTTCTGATACAAGGAAGGAAGTGGGAGGGAACAATAGGCGCCCCAGATGGTGGACATCTGAGCCTGCCCCTTTGATTGTTAACGTGTGAATGTCAGTGTGTGACTGTGTAAGTGGGGGAAGAAACACACCTGGTGTCAGGATAACTCTCAATGTCAAGTCTCGTTAGATGCTATAAAGCTGACAGACAAAGAAGAGATTTACCAGTTATTATATTTTTCAGCTTAAGAGCCACCTCCTCAGAGAGAGATTGGGAGTGACCACTCAGTCACTCCCCAACACATTTACTTCTCTGCATAGCACTTAATAGAATCTCAGTGTTTCGGGTCTGTTTGTGTGTTTGCTTGTTTCTGGTCTCCCGCCCCTCGTCCTCCCTGCTATCCCTGCCACTGGATGTAAGCTTAGCTCCCTTAACATTGGAGTTAGGGTAGCATCCTTTGAAGGCTCCCTCTTTTAGGATAACAGTCAGGTACCCAACACTTTAATTCACACAGATCTGTAAGAAATAACTTCTTTTAGTTACCCAGTAAGGACACCTAAGATATCAGTAACAGTAGTTGCCTCTGGGAAGGAGAACTAAGGAACTGAGGGTCAGGGATAAAAGGATGAACTTTTTACTCTATATTTTCTGTACTATTTCACTATTTCACCAACTAAATGTATTTCCTATCGAGTTTATTTTAATTAAAATCTCAGTACCCTTCTCTCTCTCTTTCTTAATTTCCCAGAATGGGCATTTCAAGCTACCTCATTCAAAGTCCCTTGGGCCAAGTGACGTTTCAAGGGTTCACTTCCCCACCTCTCCTGTGTGTTTGGAATTTAGACAAAATATGTGGAAGTTTTCTTGGAGTTTCTTTTAATCCCCTTCACCTTCCTTTTCCCTGGAGGAGTCAGAGAAATTTCCAGAAGAATCTCGAGAAATGATCTGCTAGTCTGTACGCTGCCCAAAGTGATGGCCAGCCTTGCTTTTCTGAGCACTTGTTTTCTGGAACGTCGGGGCTGACCACAGCAGGATGCACAAAAGCTTTCTCTCTTCTCTGGTGATGTCCTGCTAGGTTGGCCCTCTGTGCTGGCCTTTGTTGCGTAAGCCTCCCCAGAGGGTGTCAGCACCCTCCCGTGTGAAGCGGGAAGAGCTTCCCTCCCACAGAAGGGACCAGGTAGAGGGGACTGTCCATCATCCGTACCAGTTGGCCAAGTTCCTCTCTCGGTGAAATCAGGAAGCTCATAAAAAGGCTTTATCTCTGGGTAACCCATGCCTCCCCAGTTTCCACCCGCCTGGCGCCTGGGAAAGGACAACAAAGGGGTGTTGAGAACAATGACTGTCTGTGAAGCTGAGCCTACACCAGCAGAGTCATGGGAACCCCAGGGTCTCAACCCTCCTCTCCCTTGGCTTGGTGCCCAGGTGGTCAGGCGTCCTCTCTGGTAGACCAGGCGGCCCTGGTGGCCATTTGTGCTCCCCAGCTTGTGGCCTTACCCACATCCTTTCTTAAGTGTCACACTCTTCTAAAAGAGCCTGATGGGTGGCCTAGTTTTCTCCTTTTATTTCTTAGAATACTCCTAGAGTCACACTCTAGAATAACTACGCCATCTCGTTTCTTACCACCCCCTTCCCGGATGGGGCTGAAGACAATGCCAGTGATCTGTCACATCCTGGCCCTCACCTCAATCATTCTTCCCAGATCCCCCCTTCCCCTGGGTGGAACACTCTGACCACTGAGACCACTGCCCTAGGTTACGAGGGGGCCACACTCCCCTCTGTCCTGCCTGAGCCTCACGGCTGCCTGTGAATGACAATACATTGGGTCATCTCTCCCGTGAGACACGGTCCCGCCAGCCCCTTCAGGCAGGTGCAGTGCCTCCGTGAGAATGGAAGGTAGCTCCCCGACCTCCCACTGCCACCAGCACCCGCTGCCAGGACTGTCACCACCGAAGAATAACTTGTATTCTTTTCTTTACATTTTCCCACATGCCCTTTCATTGGTGTTTTGCCGCTAACCTGAGAAGTACATAGATAAGTATTTTTATTTCTCCTTTATGGATAAATTAACTGAAGTTCCGATTTGTCTAAGGTCATTATTAGTTACAGGCTGAGAGGGGACTCAAACTCTTGACTCCTGTCCTAAAGCTTTCTCCTTTCTATTACTGTCTCAGAAACACTTCAGGTTTTGGTCCTATTGCATTTCCCAGTTCCCATCACAGGCCGTTAGAGCTGAAAGGACTTCAGGTGTGTCCATGTCCCACCCCTCACCAGGAAAGTAAGCCCCAGAGAGGGAAGGGGTTCCCAGGGTTACATAGTGATGGGGTGGCCAGGGTTGGATGTAGTGGTTGGGCTGGCCCCCCCCCTCCGCCTCATCCCAGCCCTGCCATCTGTTCCCAGGCCCCCTGGTGCTGGGGATCCAAGGCCCTTTCCCCCACTTTCTCCCAGCCCTTCCTCTCTGCCAGGGTCACCAGGTAGCTCTTGGTGCCCCAGGCCTCACGTCTTTCTGTCTGGCCTCCTCTGAGGAGGGTGGGCTGCAGGAAGAGAGCTGGAGAACTCTGTGGGCAGAAAGGATGGATATGGGAAAGAAAGAGGGAAATGAGAGAGAAGGCAAGAAAAAGAGCAAGAATCCCAGTGTCTGACGACACCTGAGCTCAGGCAAACCCCTCGTCGTTTATGCTGATTATGGGTTCAGTCCAGGAGAACCAATAACATGAGAAAAGAAAAGAAAAGAAAAGGTGTTGGTTCCATAACATCACCGTGAACTGGAGTGGATCAAGCAGGATGCTCTCACCTGCGTCTGATGGCCACACGGTCCCATGGCAGCTCTGCGTGTCATCAAGAGTGTCAGTCAGGTGACCTCTGTACCTCGTGCTGTATGAGGACAGTTTCCCTAGACCAGTCTGCTCAGTCTAGACAGTATGGCCAGAGCTTCAGGGTTAGAAGGGAACTGAAGAGACCCGTATTTAAAACAAAACTAAAACCAAAAAAATTGTGTCCTCGTGTTCTGCCGGTGGCTCCTTCTATTCTGGTTTCTAATATTAGGTCACACATGTAGCCACAGGGGCTGCTTGAGTAGCTAAGCAGCCCTGGCAGAGTTAAGTTCTGAAGAAGCTGGAGCAGCGGATAAGCTTTAGTTCCAGAGCAAGAGCCGTGAGTTGCCCTAAACCGGGGGCACCGGGTGGAAGCACCGTCCAGCCAGGACGGCAGAGCTGCTGAGGCTGGAGCACAGAGGGAAGGGAGAGCATCTGGCTCCTGGCCTGGAGGGGGTAGGTTTAGAGGAAATGTGGGTCTGGGATTTCCTGACCCCCCCTTGAAGGTGGCTGTGAAGTTGACATGCCCCAATCTCCAGCACCTCTTCCTCAAAGCCACCCAAGTTCTTATACTGCCGAGTAAACGCACATGCTTGTTTTGCAAACACAGCTTCAAAACATCCTCCAGCCTTCCCTTCCACCGGAGTGATGCTCCTAAGCTCCTCCCATGTTGGAAAATGGGGAGCCACCCCATAGGCAGTGAAGTCTATTTCTCTATAGAGGAAAAAATGACATAAAAAAATCTATGCATTAAAAAAAAATTAAATGGAAACACCTTAACTATTAACAGTGGGCATCTTTGGTTGGTGGTACAAAGTCTAATTTTTTTTAATCTACTTTTTTCCAACGTCCAAATGTGCTATAGTGCATAAACAGTCATGCATCCCTTAACGATGGGGATATGTTCTGAGAAATGCATCATTAGGGGATTTCGTAGTTGTGCAAACATCATAGATGCAGGCACGGGGGGGCCTCTGCTGACCTCCGGCAGCAGCCACTCAGTCCCATGCAGGAGAAAACTGGCTGCGGCAAGAGGCAGTACTCAGAAGACTCCGGAGGTCGCCACGGGAGCTGGAGTCTCTTCTCTCAAGAAAACCATGAGCTGCCCAGCCCATCTTTTCCCTCGGACTTGCTCCACCCCATGGCTGCCTGCTGTGGGGTGGCACTCTGTGCCTTAGTTCTCCAGCAGCCTGCTTGGGTTCCTTCTCTGTGGATTACTGACCCAGGAAGAAAGAGGCTTGTCAGCAAGGGTTTACTTTGTGGAGTTTGAGTCCTGCATTTGGGGACCTTTTTTTTTTTTTTCTTTTAAAGATTGGCACCTGAGCTAACAACTGTTGCCAATCTTCTTTTTTTTTTTAATTGCTTTCTCTCCCCAAATCCCCCCAGTACATAGTTGTATATTTTTTAGTTGTGGGTCCTTCTAGCTGTGGCATGTGGGATGCCACCTCAACATGGCCTGATGAGCCGTGCCATGTCCACCCCCAGGATCCAAACCGGCGAAACCCTGGGCCACCGAAGCGGAGCATGCGAACTTAACCACTCGGCCACGGGGCCGGCCCCATGGGGACCTTTTAGTCATTGAACTAAATTGTGAGCCAGGGACAGGAAGTCCTTTGTACCAGCAAGAAGCAATCTGGAGATTCCCTATCCTGCTTTAGAGAAAAGGAGGAAGGGAAGTCCCGAGTGCCTCGCTCCAGCACGCAACACGGCCTTTGCACGAAGGGAGCGTGATGGGGCAAAAATTCTGAGGGTTAAAATAAAGGCAGAACCACTTACCATGTTCTTTACCGATTTTGTCTCATTTGAGCCTCCTCATCAGTCCACGGGTCCCAATTTGCTCATCTGTATGGTGGAAACTACACCCCAATTTACAAGTTATCCGAAAAAGTTAAGCGAGGCAATTTATGTGCAAGTTTCAGAAACTCTTAATGCATCCGAAATATCAGGTCTTACCATCACAGCCATTCTCCTGTAAGGTATTTTAGATACTATAAGCCCCCTCTCACACGGCCCTGGCTGGAAGAGATTATTATCCCCATTTTAACGATGAGGAAACTGAGGTCAGTCACCTGCCCACAACTGTACAGGAAATCACCAAATCCATGGGTTAGAACCTCTTCATCTAGTGCCCCTGCCATCACCAGGGGTCTCAAAGATGGCTTGCATCTGGACCATTCAGGCACTTGTCAAAATGAAAGAGGCACGGGATCTACCCAAGACCCACAGAATCAAATTTCCCAGGGTGGGGACAGCCACGTGTATTTGTAAGTCTCCTCCAGGTGATTCAGGGGCACATCAGAGTTTGTGAGGCTCTGCACAAAATCACACAGAACTTGGAGAGAGAAAACACAAAGGAAAAATAAAGACGTAATTGGGAACACTAGAGGATAAAGAAAGAAATCAGAAAATAGGATCTGCCTACATCTTATAATGATTGTATAGGGGAGGAAAACAATTCCTCTATCCTCTGGGTCCTTCTGGCTGGACTAAGAATTAAGCTGACATGAGACAGAATAATAGGAGAAAATCAAACAAAGCTTTATAACGTATACGTGGGAGAAACCCAGGAAAACTGAGCAACTCTCCAGAATGGCTGAAACTGCCACCATCTTCAGCTAAAGACAGAGGAGGATGTTGGGGGTAGCGGTTTGGGACCTCAAAGGGGAGGAAGGCAATTTACATGGAGATGGAAAAGCAAATGTTTGTTAAACAAGTGTTTGCTATGATCAGAGAGACACATTTTACATTACACTACAATTTCCTTAAGGTACTAGCTCCTTCTTGGAACAGGCTTTCTATCTTAAATTCTTGCAGGCAGTGAGGGGAAAGGTCAAAGTTTCTTTCAGAGTCTTTTGTTCTTAAAAATAATCAAGGCAAAGAGACACATTTTGGGGTAGCGGTTCCGATCCCCCACAATAGCTAACTTTCCAGAGCGTTTATTTTTCGTGGGGGACTGTTTTAAGTGCCTTATAGACTTTCTATCACCTTATTTGAGCCCCAGAGCCACCTCACGAGGTAGATACTATTATTATCCCCATTTTACAGATGAGAGAATTGAGGCTCAGAGAATTTAAATTGTTTGCCCAAAGTCACACAGCTAGTAAAGAAAGCCAGGAGAGATGGTCGACCACTGAGATATACCTGTAGAGAGAGAAGAAAACAGGCCAGGATAGTGAGGAAGAAAAAATACTGAGAGAGCCAGCCCTGATTGCCTAGTGGTTAAGGTTCAGCGGGCTCTGCTTCTGTGGCCTGGGTTTGATTGCTGGGTGCAGAACCATACGACTTATCTGTCAGTAGCCACACTGTGGCAGTGGCTCACGTGAAAGAACTAGAAGGATCTACAACTAAAATATACAACTATGTACTGGGGCTTTGGGGATAGAAAAAAGAAAAAGAGAGAGAGGAAGATAGGCAGCAGATGGCAGCTCAGAGCAAATCTTTCCCAGCAAAAAAAGAAAAAAAAAAGTGAGAAATGAGGCACCATGGAAAGCTGACATGAAACAAAATTTTGCCAGGTCCCAGTCTGCATCCTGCCTGAGTGTGCTGGCATCACAGAAACCCATCTGGGGACCTGGCAAGTTTAAGATGGGACTTGGGCACCTGTAGGAAAGTTCACCCCCAAAAGTGGTCTTCCCTGCCACTTGAGAGGGCACCTCACACTGAGTGTAATGGGTTGAGTGGTGCCCCCCAAAAAGATGTGTCCATATCTTAACCCCTGGGACCTTATTTGGAAAAAGGGTGTTTGCGGGTGTAATTAAGTTAAGGATCTTGATTTGAGATCACCCTGGATTATCCAGATCAGCCCTAAATCCAAGGACAAATGTCCTTATAAGAAGAGGAGAAGACACAGACAGAAAGGAGGAGAAGGCAACGTGAAGACCCAGGCAGAGACTGGAGCTAGAAGCCACAAGCCAAGGAATGCCAACAGCTTACCAGGAGCTGCAAGAGGCAAGGAAAAGAATCTCCCCTAGAGGCTCTGAAGGGAATGTGGCCAGGCCAACACCTTGATTTTGGACTTCTGGCCTCCAGAACTGTGAGAGAATAAATTTCTGCTATTTTCAGCCACTTTGCTTGTGGTAATTTTTATGGTTGTCCTAGGAAACGATACACTGGGGAATTGACTTAATTGCTTGAATGAACATTGATTTCATGAACATTGCTGTTTCAGTCTGCTCAGCATCTGTTTCCTCTACCTGGGTTATATCTCCTCCCTTCCTTTAGAGACCTGCTCCCCCAACCTCCTGTTACGTGCTTCTGGCGGTCCATCCTAGCCCCAGATACAGGGAAGGGCGTGTCATCCAGAACTGGCCAATCAGAGAGCCCTAGCTCCTTGGCTGCAGTGATTGGTTCAGGGCTGACTCATGACCCACGCCTGCCCAATCAGAGTCTTTCCATTGATTTTTGTATTACAGAGCAGGTGAGAGATATGCTTCTCTTTCCATTGAGACTGTAAAGTTGGTGCAGGAAGACTCTAGGCCACTGGAGGACATGTTCCTGCTGTGCAGAGAAAGCCGTGTGTAGTAGGTAGGAATGAAGCAAATGCGTGAAAGGAAATAGAAGCGAGAGGTCAAGTTCAAGAGTGAGGGGATCCCAGTATCGTTTAAATTTCTAGATCCAGTTGACCCTTGGGCCAGCTCCGCCATTCCTACGGTTGGTTATGTGAAACTTAGTGTTTCTACCCAGGCTGGCTGAAGTTGGGTTCTGGCCTTTGCAACCGACAAAGCTTGGACTAATGCAACAGATTTAGAGCAACTGTAATTTCCCCCAGACAGAGCAGGGGCGTCGACGGACAAACTTTACTGCATTGCTTGCATCTCTTCCACTTTAGGGAAGGTTTGAGGACAAGATCAAGGGCCAGCAGTGTTAGGCATTGAAGAAAAGAAGAGAAAGAGACGTGCTTGAGAAAATGGGTCTCCTTGATCTTCATAGCTCAGTCAGAACGTCCAAAAGACTCAGTGGAGACTGAGAGAATGTTTGTTCCCATTTGGCCGAGCCTGGAGAAGAGAAGAAAAAGAAAAGATTCGGACAGGGAGCCCAGTCGGGGTGGGCACAGAGGCCCCGACCCCCCTTTCATAACCACACGAAGCCACCTATCCATCCAAACGCTGGCCCCAGGATCACAATGACATCTGAAACTTCTTTCAGGCATTTCCTTCCCTTTCAGGTCTCTTTGGGTTCCTCAGCCCATATGTTGCTAATTTTCCATCTTTTCAAAGCTCTCCATTGCATTTAAAGTCAGAACGCATCCTATTCATCCCTTCTGAATTTGAGGGGGAGGAAATCACAGAGGTCAGAGGGCCTTTTAATATAGAAAATAAATGAGCAAAGCAGTGTGCGAACATGTGAGTGCGTGCGAGCACACACATAGCTTGTTATTTCCTGCCTTAATCCAGTTTTCAGCTCCACTGTGCAAGATCACAGGACAGACTTGGGCAGTAGCTCTTGGAAAGGGTCCTCATATCTCCTTCAAGAAAGAAGCTTCTTCCCAAAAATTGCCTTTTGTAGTTCACTGAGTCCGCTATGCTGACTTCAACCAAGCTAATTACTGGTCAGCAAGTGGCCGCTCTGAACTGGTCAGACACCAGAGGCCCTCTGAGGATCTTGTTTGCTAGGAGACTGTTTTCATACCTTGCCTGTTATGGAGGGCTTCCTCTCCCTCACTTGAGGCAGAGCAGAGAGGACGCCCTTCCAATTAAAGTGGCGACAAAGAAATGGAGGAGGGCTGAGGCACACGTTCTCCTGACAAAGTTCAACAGCAAGAAGGCTCATGAAGGAACTGAATTTGGTTGCTGTTATTCATCTAAAGGAAAAATTGATTTAGAGAAACAGAGCCAGTGGAATGAAGGTGAGCCATTGGTTTCCTTCCAGCATAACCAGTAAATTTCCAAGCTGTTCATGGTCACCTGCAGAGTTCCCAGTGAAATGGTTCATAGGCTTGGAAATACATATGGAGCCTGTTCTAAAACAGCAGTGGGTGCTGGGAAATCAGAAAGGTGGCAGAGGTCATTCATTTTACTAAATAGGGCTTTTTGGAAATAATAGAGCAAGAGAGAAAAAAACAGTGGAGACCAAAGAGTCGATGGTGTTCATTTTCAAGCTAAGTTAACAAATTCATTATAAATATGACTTTAATTTCTGAACCAGAAATGGAAGCAAGTGGTCTTATGACTAGGAGTATACATGGAAATTATGGGATAGAATTCTTAAATTTGACTATCCCAGAAATTATAGGGTAGTAGTTCACAACTGGGGGCAATTTCGCCCCCCAGGGGAAATTGGCAATGAAGGCATTTTTTATTGTCATGACTTGGGGGTTGGGAGTAGGGGAGAAAGTGTGGTACTGGCAGCTATTGGATAAAAGCTAGGGAGACTGCTAAAAATCATACAATGCACAGAACAGGCTTCAACAAGAAAGAATTGTTTAGTGTAAGTATCAGTAGTGCCACTGCTGAGAAACTCTAAACCCAGGCTATATAATCAGCACAGCCATCGTACCATCCCAGGCTTTAACCCGTAGGTGCCATATTCCCCGTCCCTAAATTACGGCTGCATTTCTCACTAAAGACCGTGGAAACTGCCTCTCTTAATAATAACACTTCCGGTACAAAGGCTCCTTTCTGAAGTGATGAATGCAGGCATCTCCATCACCATCCATCTCTATCCCAACTACATTTTATTGGGCCAGAGACAGACAGCTGACCCAAGCCAAGCCACTCAGATTCTTCTCCCAATAATTGATAGTTAAATAGGAGACAGTCTATTAGTCAGGATAGGACAGGATATGCCACTGTAATAAATAACTCTAAAATCTTAGTGGATTAAAATCAGTTTATTGCTTGCTCATGTGCTCACTTCACGCCAGTTTGGATGTCGGGTGGGGTGGGGCAGGAGAGTTCTCTGTTCCACAGAGTCACTCAGGCCCCAGGCTGACAGAGGTTCACCTACCTTATGACAGAGGTCCGTCGTCATCTCCACCTGAGGCTTCAGGGTTCACCAGGCAGGGGAAGAAGCCACTGAAGGGCTCACCCTGGTTTGTAAATGCTTTGACTGGAAAGTGACACCAGTTCCCTTCTCTCACAGCCCATTGGCCAGACCTAGTCACATGGCCCTACCTGACTGCAGTGGCGTGGGGACGTGCCATCTTTCCAAGAGCCCAGAGGAAGAGAACCAAGTGTGTGCACACTAGAAGTCCCGCAGCCAGTTAGCTGTGAGGAGCTGGGCTGCAAGGCCCTGGAGCATCAGGGCTCATGTGGGCGCTGGGAGGAGCCAGGAAATGAAGTTGTGGGAGAGCAGATCTCAGGAGAAAAGAGAGGAGGCCAGTCAGAAAAGAGAGAGTAAAGCAGATGTGCTGAACGAAGCAGAGAGCAGGAGCCTCCCGAGGGACGAGGGACGTAGGAAGTAGGTGCCTTGATGTTGGGAGGCTTCCTCCACCTCGGTGGCCCCGCTGGGCTCTGTGTTCATGAGAACGCGAGGGCAGCTCACCAAACCCTGCTCTGAGCCGGCGTGAATAGGTTTCTGTTTCTCGCCACCAAAAGAACTTTGACTCATGCCTTCTGGTTGTACTTCTTGAATACGTGATTCCTGTTAAGGTTGTAGAAGGCAGCTGAGCTCTCAGACAAGTGGAGCCGCCCCGAAGATGACAAATCTCCTAGGGCTCCTCAGAAGAGCCCAACTTTCCACCAGTCCTGACCTAACACAGCCAATGATGCAACCTGGGCCCCCGCAGGCAGAGGCCACTGGGGCAATTTAAGAGACTCAGAAAGACCATCTTACATGCACATGTCACCCAACGATGCTGACACAGCGGTTCTGAACTTCTTTAGTGCCTTGGAGCCCTTCTCAGAATAACGCTTTTAAATGATCTAAATATTTTTAAATGCAAAAAGTGAAATACACAGGATTACAAAGAAGCCTATTACATTGAAAAACAGTTATTGAAATACTTTAAAATTGAGATATTTTACTCTGTGTACTTGTTATCAGCACATTAAGAAACTCCAATGACAGGATTAATACTTACGGTAATTTCAGAGTAGTGGCGAGCATAAATAACACTGAAAGATATTTGCAACACTATAACATGATCTAAAAATATCTGTTGATGTTGGCAACAAAGTAACAGATAGTACTAATACTCCTATGGTTCGTTGCCTACATTGATACCCAAAGGATGTGCCAAATTTCCATTAGAGGTTTGTGAAAAGAAAGATATAGTTTATTGCTTGGTAAAAATAAATAACATATGTTATTGTTGATGGAAATGAAAACATTTTTCCAGGCCATGTTCCTGGACCCCTTCAATTCTATGACCTCTTGGTGGTCCTTGGGCCAAAGATGGCGAGCCTCTGACCACAAGGCCTCAGACAGAACCCAAACAGATTTTCTGAGCAGGAAAATAGCTAGTGAAGAGGAAGCAGACATAATTATTCTACGGCTAAGAAATGAACAATTATTAATACCCAAGGCAAATCAGCTTATCAGCTTAGTTCTTACTACCTTGTAGCACCCTGGGCATAAACAGAAGAGGTAAGTTTTGACAGAGCACTTGAAGCCTGCAGAGGATGCTGAAGCAGGAAACAGGAGCTTTTGCCCTCGGGAGTGGAACAGCCAGTGTCCAAGAGAGGAGGAGCTGTCTTCAGGAGCAGGGGCGCCTCGGAAGTGCTGCCAGAGCAAAGGGAGAGATGTCTGCCACTGCCCACTGGAGGGAAAGGTCCAAATTGTCATCAGAGACTAAGCTGAGGACAGAGAAGACAGGAAATGGGGGTTGCAGCAGATGGAATTCAATTCATTGAACAAAACTTATGGCATGGTGGCCCAGGGCTGCCGTCGAATATCTGTTACTGAAACCCAAGTCCTAGCTTCTTTCTGTGGCTGAAGGTGTCTGAGAAAACAAAGGTCTCCACTATGTGTTTGGAGAAGAACCAAAATTGTCCGAACGTGCTACAATAGAAGCAGCAACGGACTAAGAATGAGAAGGCCTGGGTTCTAATCTCTGTTTCCCTCGCTAATCGTCTGGGCCACCCAAGCCAAGTCATTTTGTCTCTCTGGGCCTCAGCTTTCTCCTCTATAAAATGAGAGAGTTGGACTAATCATCTCATGGGCAAACATTTTACGGTGTCAAGATCAGCCGGAGATACTCTCTCCAGCGCTGTGATTCCTCATGCTGACTGCACACTGAAATCTCCTGGGGAGCTTTAAAAAACACCGATGCCTGAGGCCTCTCCCCAGATAGGTTCTGGTTTAATTGGTCTGATGTGGCCTGAGCGTTCAGATTTTTCAGAGCTCCCCGAGTGATTCTAACAGGCAGGCAAAGTGGAGAACCACTGTTCTGGCACAAATTAGCTTATCAGGTCGATAGACTGAGTAGAGGACCAAAGCCAGACGCCTGAGAGAGAGAAAAGATCAGGTTCAATAGGACCCAAGTAATGAAAAAAAGAGAGCCACATCAAGAGGTGGGAGGACCTTGGGAAGGCGACGGACATGGGGTCAGGGTGAGCAGGGACTCAGGCAGTTTGGTCTAGAGAACAAGGACCAATTCTGTCCTATTAGTTGGGTGAATTTGGGTGACTTTCCCTTTTTAACTCATCTGTAAAATGAGCCCTTTGTAAAGGAAGGGGAAAGAAATCCAACAAGTCCTAAACACTGCCCATGCGGCAGGTCCTGCGCTGGGCTCCACGCATACCTTCTCCCACTGCCTTCTCACACAGTACTTGGCAGATGGGGACACTGATGTCAAGGATGTGAACTAACCTCTCTTTCTCTCCCTCACTGAGTTACTGCAGGGCCGAAACGAGATCATGCATCTGGAACAGGGCTGCCAGTTTTAGCAAATAAGAGTAAAGGATGCACAACTGACTCTGAATTTCAGATGAACGACAAGTGCTTTTTTTAGTGTCAGTGTGTCCCAAATATTGTTTTGACTCAGAACCCAAGTTTAAAACTATTTTTTCAGCCACGAAGCCTGATATACATGTCCAGTTTTATTGGGTTCTTGGCTTCTTAATAGTAAGAGGTTTTTCTGTATTAGGGATGTTAACCCTCTGACATGTGTCCTAAGTATTTTCCCTCCTTGTGTTTTATTTTTTTACTTTGTTTATGGTGTTTGTTGTACAGAAGTGTTTGATTTTTTTGTTGTCACACAACAAAAATTGTTTTCTTTATTGTTTACAGCATTTGTGCCATGCCGAGAAATTTCCACCCAAAGATTATACATATATTCATCCATGCTTTCTTCTAGTACTTTTATGGGTTTGTGGGGGCGTTTTTTACATTTAAAGCATCTGGAATTTATTTGGGAAGATGATGGCATTTTTTTTTCCAAATGGCTAGC
The DNA here is from genome assembly GCF_021613505.1 of Equus quagga. Classification (NCBI taxonomy): domain Eukaryota; kingdom Metazoa; phylum Chordata; class Mammalia; order Perissodactyla; family Equidae; genus Equus; species Equus quagga. Next base: position 103,880,990 of record NC_060277.1, on the reverse strand, counting down.
CAGTTGTCCCAATAGCATTCAATAAATTGCCTTTTCCCTACTCGTTTGAAAATGCCCTTTATCATATACGGAATTCTGAGATTTACACGGGTATATTTCTGACCTCTAATCTGTTCCACTAACCTGTCTGTCTTGTCTTTTCCTAGTATGACACCTTCTTAAATCACCGTAATTTTATAACATGCTTTATTGTCGGGGATGGCTAGTTCCTGCTTGTTTCCCTTCTTCTTAAGGATTTCCTGGTTATTCCCACCTTTCTATTATTCCTAATGAATTTTAAAATTATTTTATCCAGTACCCAAACCCTTGTTGTGATTTTAATTGGTGTTGGGTTAAGTTTTCACAATACTTTAGGGAGAAAGGACCTCTTAATAGTGTGTCTGCTTCTCCAAGAACAAAGGCCCTCTCTCCATTAGTCACCCATTTTCACTAGGGGGTAAGCACTTCTTCATTTAAGTTCTGCAGAATGCTTATTAAATTTATTCCTAGTATTTTATATTCCATGATATTCATTCTATTTTCTACTTGATTATTGTTTGTACATGTATGAGGTATTTTATCAAAAGAGAAGAAGACAGGAATAGCAGAGACAGAGAGACAAATTTGATGAATGTCATGGTTTTCCCTGAGTCTGTCTTCCTAAGAGATTCCAGAGAAGGTTTAGTTCATGACAGCGATGTCTCTAAAGGAAAAATCCTAGGTTCAGGTACTCCAGTTTCAAGACTGGAGAGACAGAAGAACCCCGTACAATTCTCTACCACGGTTCTCATTGCCTGCTGTTCAGGTAATGTGAGGCCTGGAGCAAAAAGAGCCCCCTGCCCCCTGCCCTGTGTTCAGGACCGTCTTCCATCCCTGCCCCTGCGAGGCTGGGCATCCTGCTGGCCCTCTGGGCAAGCTCCGCCCCTTCCCGCCCAGGCCTCCACTTCCCGTGTGAGGGGCCCTGCTGTTCGGAAGTTCTCTCTTCCTCTCTGGTGTGTCTCAATGGTTATCTGCTCCTCTGAAGGGAGTCTGGCATCTCCCTGACACACACGTTTGCTTAAAGATTTACATTTTCGATTTCCCTGCCCATTTTCTGCCTGCATACATAAAAGAGAATTGTAAATGTTTAGAAAAATCAAAGTTCTTCTTAGACACCTGCAGTTCCACCAAGTTAGTATTCTCTAATTCATGCCAAGAAGAGGCTGAGGAAATGAGGTGGAATAACCTGCCCCTTTTCTTGCTGAAGTTTCCCGAACTTTATTTCCTCTCTTGGAGTAGCTTCAAGTTCTCAGGGCAGTTGGGAAGCTTGTGAGGCACAGCTTCCTGCTTTACTGGGGCCGAGGGAGTGAGGGAGCCCACTCTGGGCTCACCTCATGGAGACAAGTGTCTGAGAAGGAAGGGCATGGACAGCAGCCACTGCTGAGGGTAGGAAGCACACTGGGCTGGCCAGTGTCGAGGCCAGAGCTGGGCAGTTAACTGGACATTCCATTCTCCCCCCAACAGCACAGGCCCCCTGGTCACACCCTGCCTCCATTCCACCATCCCTCCCTGCCCGTCCCTTTTTTTTTTTCCTTTAGAACCTGTGGGGTGCCCACAGCTCTGCATAGGGCATTCGGGGCTGAGGGGACTGCCAGCTCTTGACAAATTGCAAACCTTGAAATGTTAATTAATTCACACTCAGAAAAGCGTGAGCTGCCCTGTCGTTTCTACTGTTTTCAGACAGGAGAAAACAAATGTAAGAAATCTCAGGGCTATCCGTACAATAAGATGTGGAAGTGGAGGGCACTTAATGATCACATGGAGGGCCAGTCCTAGACTCATGCTCCTGGCCCATTAGGAGGAAACGCGCTGAGTGATAGACGAAGTGCAGGGCTTCTAGGCTGCGTGATGTATTCCCATGGAACACAGGACCCAAAATCGTAGGTTCCTATCAGCTGATCGCACAATTCTCTACAAATTCTTCAGCCAGTGAGTTTCAAGCCACCTCAAGCCAGATTGCTAACAGAGTGATATTATTAGGTTTCAAGTTCACATCACTTTGCCTAAAGAAACCCACGCTGTTCCCACTACCACACCTACCACTTGTCATTGCAAATGGAAAACTCCATGCCATAAAACGGGTTCCTTCTTTCAAATGTCCCATCAGGACCCATTCAGAGAAGTCTGAATTATAACGAATCAAATTTTTCCATGTCTCCCACCTTTCAATTACAAGGGAGTAGGACACATTATGATTTCCCCAGAGCTTGTATCACACATTTCTATTTTTTGCCTTCTATTTCAAGGGATGATCCGATTTGGCCATCTTAATCCTCTGGGCAGGGACAGAAGAAAAGATCCTCCCCTCCAGTTCTTTTCCCTTTTAGATACAGTCTTCTTGAGTGTTACAAAGAGTGTACATGCCAGAAATACCTTTCCAAGAACTGAATTCGAACCCTGACTTCACAGACTGTGGTATTCTCACCAGTAGTCTTCATTGAAGAGTGCTTCAGGAGACAATTCGTAAGAGCCTGCGGCTGCTTTGATTGTGTGAGAATTGGGTTGGGCAGTTGGGGATATAACAAGATCTCACTAGGACAGTAAGTTTGGAAACAGGAAAATCGAAGAGAAGGGAATTCTGGACAAGGACTTAGCTCTCATCCCCGGGACCATTCACAGTGCTCGTCTGTTTTGGCCCACTTACACACCATTCGTGGCTCCCAGTCTACTGTGAGCTCTTTATCTGTCAGCTCAGCCTATGAAAACGAAAACATCTGGGAATTGCAAGGCAGGGTGGTGGGGAACCAATCTCATGGGCCCTGTGCTTCTCCCAACCTCGTAACCTTTTACTGCTTCACAGTTCATTGTCTCACTCTTCCCTCTGCCTCCCACCAGCACCCTTTTGCTCACACAGGTCCTGTGGGAAACTTCATTGGGTGAGGGATTCAGGTTCTTTCGGAACGGCTGTGGGACGATGATAGCCTCAATGAAATGCCCAGCCGGGGGTATCAACTCGCCCTTTAACATCCCCTCCTTCTGGCTCAGTGTGGAGCAATTTCAAGGCTCGCCAGGACTAGGGTTTGGAGTCTTTCCTTGATTTCTGCTTCTCATCTATTGTGCATTCCCCGAAACAATCTGGGGATGGGAGCCAGGTAGCAACAATGCAGCAAGTCTCTGAGACCAAAAGATAATTGAAAAATCCCAGTAACTCCATTTCTTTTTGGTCCCGAGGTTCACATATGGTCAGCACATTAGTGACTTTGTCCCTAAGACTAGCTCGGGACACAGGGTGGGCATTATTTCTGGCCTTAACTCAGACTACATTCCACCACATAATCAGGCATTAGGGGGCTTTATGTGCCTCAGGTCCACTGCAGGTGTGACCACATCACTGGTTCTAACCCAACCTGATGTCCCTCCTAGAAGGGTCCACACTCTAGGAGATAAAGTAGCTGTCTCCATGAGTGATTGCTTCCAGACCCAATGAAGAGAAACTCATGTGTTTGAAATGCCTGCCATTCTTCTCCATTTCACCATAAAGTAGCCAATTTAATTTTGCACAATACTGTTTGATAACAACCATGTGTGTGTCTTCTGTATTTATATACTCAGGAAAGGACCTGCTTGGTCAGTGTGAGATAATTTCACAAGCAAAATGGAAGCAGATGTGACTCCTTTTTATTTGGCTCTTCAAACTCAAGCAATCTAATTCCCGGGTCAGTCTGTTCTTGGGTTTCAGTTCCCTTGAAGAAGGGGATCCTTTTACACTACGACGTTTGCCTTTCTGAGGTACCTGACAAGCAGGCATGGGCAAAAGATTTGAGGGAGTTTGTTCTCGGCACTTTCTGACACTTCCAGGCTAGAGACTCAGTGGGATAGAAGTTTCCTCTTCTGGAATAGAACGTGGCTGTCCAGTAGTAGGCTTATCCACTTCAATCAAACCATTCTTCCAACTACTCAGAATATACAAGCATTTGGGCCTGAAATCCAAGATCAAATACTGCTAAGGTGACTCATTTGAGACTCCAAAGCAAAGGAGTTAGGCAGGACTGACATCAGAGAAGGGCTGACTTCTCTCTCTTTTCATCATATTTCCTCTTTTGCTTTCCATCCCAACTTGTGCTGGTAAGCCAGTCATGTACAGTGGTACAATTCGTGCACTGTACAAAAGTGTTCAGCCAAGGGAGTAAATTGGAGCTGAAATCCAGCCCATGCTATGCTTGTTAAGCCACACACCCCCTCATGGCGTATATCTACCTGGAGGAAGAGACATCTTTTTTCCCCACAGAGGGAGCAACTGCTCACCAAGTTGGCATTCCTGGGGCTGCATCTTCCCAGAAGACGTGCGTTTTTCTAAGAAGCTGTATGTGCTGGTGGTGCCCTTGCACACTGGTGATAGCCTAAAATTTGAATATGCAAATGCAAGAATATGTGCCATCTACTTCTACCTGTGTACGTTGGTACTTTTCAATAGGCCACATTCCTGGATTCTGCCCTGTCTTTGGGAGACTGAAAGGTAAATCATCAGGAGAGGCTTTAGACCCAAGATAGTAGATACGTGGCACTTGTGCCAGTACTCTTCCTATGGCAGACATCACTAATCAATCATGGAGTGCCTTTACACTGAGTCCACGTTGGTCTCACAATCCTTCTCCACTCAGTGATGCCCTCTCTTCCTTCTCTACCAATTGAACAGGGTTGACTTATAAGAGGAAACTTATTCGCAATGTGTCTCAGCTAGCTATCGCCACAATAATGCTGCATAACAAACTACCCCGAAACTCAGTAGCTTAAACAAGAGTAATTTATTCTTGTTTGCCCAGCTCGGGACAGCTGGGGTTTGGCTGATCTATGGTGAATCAGGCTCAGCGTGGACTGCTTCAAGCTGCAATCCAGCGGGGCTTGGTTTGTTGCTGTGGTTCGGGCTCAGGTCTGCTCACTGTGTGTGCATTCTGGGGCCCGTGCTGAAGGGTCAGCTGCCAGCCAGAGGACACTCTTCTCCTGTCGAGAGTAGAGGCGCATAAGGCAAGACCAGCCACAAAAGCACATTTTTAGTCTCTGCTTATGTCACATCCACTAACATTTGGCCAAAGCAAGCGATGCGGCCGAGCCCAAAGTCAAGGGGCAGAAAGTATGTCCCTCCCACTCTAAGACTGAGGCGAGGATGAAAGTTGTGACCAAGCGTTGGAGCTACCACACCATCTCTGCCCTAGGCAAAGGGGCAGGGGTGGTGTCAAACCACGCTGGTGTGATATCTCCTACTTGGCTGATGTCCCCTTAATATCATCATTAAACCCACCTTCCCTGGCCAGACAATCAGCCTCTCGGCCCAGGTGGGTGGATAACAGGGGGAGCTGGACTTCCGAGCCCAAGATGCAGTCATAGAGTGGTGCTTTCTCTAGCCTGGCCAGTGAACCTGGTCATTAATGGTAATTAAGATGGATCAGAGACAGGTGCTTGCTCCAGGACATGGCTACACATAAACAAGTGAGAGGGCCAGGTGGACTCAGGGAGCCCAGGCTTCACGTGTGTGATTTAGAAGAAATGAGAGAGTGAAGTAGAAAGAGCAGAAGAGATGGCAGCTTAGGACATAGGTCCCCCAACTGGAAGTAGGCATGAGCGTGGAAACCCCTGCCCATCCGATGAGGGCTTTTCATTTTCACTCATCAAAAGCAAAGCATCTCTTTAAGCCACATCATCTTATCATCATCATCAAAGGTTAACCCGGAAAATTACAGAGCCGAGGTCCTGCCCGCAAGGAGTTCAGGATCTGAGACACACAGGCAACAACTCTAGGGAGTAAAACATAAACAAAGAACCAAGATGGTGTGAAACAGACAGATGGCAAAGGGAGTTCCAACTGTAGATAAGAGAAAACAGAGATCAATCCAGGCAGGCTCCCTGGAGGAATGGGCATTCAGGAGCTCCGTGTGGAAGGGAGTGCTGTCATCCCAGAACAACGGCATCACTTAAGAGAGGCCAAGGAAGTAGAAGTGGGTGTGGGAGAGAGTGCACTGACGGCAGGATGAGCTGAGGGAGGCGAATGGAAAGGAGTGTGGGCTGCATGGAGAGGTCTGAGCGGTCAGTGTGCATCTCATGCAGCTCAGCTGATGGTCAGCAGCTTGGCAGCAGCCTGAGGAGGAGGCTTTAGAAGGGCTTGTAAGGATTTCTCTTCAGAAAAGTCTGGCTGTCTTTTTTTTTTTTTTTAATTCACAATGGTAGATGGAGAAAGAAAAAGGTGATGAGAAGGCTTGTGGTCTGCCAATCAGACAGGTCAGGAAAGGGAATTAGGAAGAGAAAGCCCTCCCACACCCACCAAATCTAACCCATCTAACCCGCCTGGGTCTCCAGCGTGCGGATCAAGCCCCCGTCAGGCCAGGCTCCATAAGTACTTCACAAACGACAGCAAACCTGGGAAGTGGGACTCTTGTCATCCCCTTTCACAGATGAGGAAACTGATCCTTCATGAAAATAAATGACTCATGCAGAGTCACAAGGGTGGAGAATGAAAGTGCTGGGAATCGAACCCAGGCCGTCTGAATCTAGAATCCACACCCTTCATCACCGCAGATGCTATTTCTTAGAGGGGTCACTTGCCTAAAAGACACCACAGACGTGGAGTTAGTCAGGCCCAGCCGGCAACTCTAGGATTCATTTGCCAATCAGGCTGTGAAGGTTTCAGCCACCCAGAAAATCGGTGTGACCTCATTTTCCACATTGTACTGGAGAGCATGTGTCCTAAAGCTACCAAGATCCTTGGGAACGTTCTTTCATCAGGTGGGTCCCAGGTGTTTCCCTCTGTGCTGCAACGTCCTGGCATGTTTTCCTTTGGAGAGAAGTAAAGTGTTAGTGAGCTGAGGGGAGGCTGGGAGAAACATGCTCTTCCCTTTCAAGCCAAGTCCAGCTCGTAGGCAGGCCAGTCATTGACGTTCCTCTCTTCTCCAGAGAGCACGGCCAGAGTTCCATGGATAAAAGCCCAACATTAAAGACAGAAATGAATGGTCCAGGTTGAAAGAAAACTTTTGAAACAGGTTAGAAGACTCCAGTCGGGGGGTGGCTTGTAGTGTGAAATGTCTGCTACCTGAGCAAGATGCCGAGCGTTGTTTAGATGTGGTTGAGAGGGAGGGAGAGGTTGCGTAATTACCGTTCCTTCCTAAAGGCGAAAGGAAACCACTTGCTTCTGTCTTCCTTTCTTGTTTCTTGCAGCCCGTATCTGCTGTTCTGCAAGTTTGACTTTGAGCTTGGATTTTCTGAAAGCATTTAGGGTTTGGCCACTGTAACATCAAGCTCAACGCAACCCACGCTCAAATTTCATCGATGCTAAGGCTCCAGTCTTGCAAAGAACAGGCTCAAAATCACCACAGGGGACCTATCCATGCTAGGACAGGCTGATGGAAAGAAAACAGCGTTACCTGAAGGTGTGGCAAAGCATGCCCTGCTCCAGGACCACGGGGACCATTCCTGGGAGAATTGTCTCCCAGTAGAGATCCATCCAGAGGTTAAGGGAAGGTAATTTAGCTTCGATAAAAAGAAATAGAGAAAAATGGTGGGATTGCAAAATAAGAAATGTCAGCTCACAGCCACAAATACTCTTTAAGTGACTATAATGTGCCAAGGAGCGTGCTAAATAATGTGAAGAACCATACCCATTTTAGCCACTTTTCATGAGAACCTCAAGAAATAATACTAGTCGAAGCAAAGAAACAAATGGGCAAACTGGGTTCTCTTTCCAGCCAAAGGACTCAAGGCTTTGAATGGGATCAGTCAGGAGAAAGTGAATTCTCTGTGCAAAATTCTGTGACAGCTGGTACAAGCATCCCTGTGGCCCCGTGCGACTTCTGGAATAGACTTTCTAGTTAGCTAGAATGGTGAGAGATCATTCTACGGGCTCACCATCAATAAAGCACAGGCTCAGAGGTGATGTGCAGCCTGGGAATGGGTTGAAGTGAACCATTCCCGCCTCTCTATTCAGTTTGTCTTGTGATAAATAGCAGCTATTTGCAAGATGGGCAATCAAGGTTAAAGACTCCGTCTGAGCAAATCTATTTGGTCCCTCCGGCCAAGGTGACCCCTCAATCTTGGCCTCATTCACACTGTTCTCACCTGTTAACCAGCTCAGACACGAGTTAACTCGCTTTTCGTCTTCTAGGTTTCTTACCACGCAAAAGAATTTGAACGTCCACTTCTTTCTCACTAAGCTCTGTTGTCATCCCCTTTTGGAAAATAGCAACTCCTTTTCAGCCCTTACTTAGCGGGAGAGACTCAGAGATCTGGACTAAGTCACAAAGTTCCCTTGAGCTCAGCTTTCGAGACCATCTCACCGGTCAGGCCAAGTTTTGGGGGTGAGTGAAAATTAGAGCAACATGCGCAGCCAAATGTGTGGGGGTCAGGGCTCTGAGATACATGAGAGACTTCAGGGGCATCCACCCGGCGTGCAAAGAGAGCCATCTGTGCTCTGCAGATGGTGTGTCTACATCTCAAGAGCGAGAATATTGCTTTTGCATTTTTCACCTATCGCAGAGGCTGCTAGCAGCCTTTCTTGGCTCCTGTCTTAGGAATAGGATCCTCTGCCCACCTCCCTTCTAAGCTGGGCATGTGGCCTAAAGACTACATTGACCATCCTCCCTTGCAGTTGGCTAAGCACCAGTCAGTGAGGTGTAGGAAGTGGTACGTGCTAATTTCTGGGAACGTTCTCAGAGGAAGGGAGTATGCTCTTATCCTCCCTCTTTTCTCCTTCCTGCTGGCTGGAATGCAGACACGATGGGCAGAACTAGAGCCAAACCTTTGGTCCATGAGGACAAGGGCCCTATCATCGGGCAGTGGTCCTCAAACTTTTTTGGTCTCAGGACCCGCTTTACGCTCTCAAACATTCTTAAAGATCACCAAAAAGTTTTTCCTTGTGTAGGTTCTATTTATCGATATTTATAGTGTTAGAAATGAAAACAGAAAAATTTAAAACACAAGTACACACAAGCACATATTCCACGAGCCTCCAGAACAACGAGATCATGGAACCTCTAGAACATTCCACTGTTTACTCACCCTTGAGAGAATGAGAGTAAAAAGGCAAATAACATTTTAGTATCATATATTTTGGTCTCACAAATCTCCCGAAAGGATCTTGAGGACCCCGAGGGTCCTGAGGGATGGTAGAGCAGTGACCTAGAAGGTGTCCGAGTCTTGGAGGAGTTTGTGGAGCAAGTGATCATATATCAGACACAGACAGTCAACCTCCAGACTCTTCGTGTCGAAGAAAAAAATGAACGAAATTCAGCTTCTCCGTTGTTGAGGATGCTGCTACTTAGGGCCTTTTGTCCTTTGTGGAGAAACCTAATCTGGGTAACACACTCTCCTTAGGGGTTTAGTGGGATCCACTCTGTGACTGTGGGCCTAGGCCTCTGCTTTTCCTCTCCGTAGAGGCTAAAAATATTACGTCTTCTCATGGAATCTGAACAATTTTTTTTAAAAAGGCAAAAATTTTCAGAATGTCGTTTCTCTGTTTTCCTTTGTCAGTTCTTAGGCGGAATATCATCTTCACTTTAACCCACACATTAAGGGGAGACATAAATGAAAAGTGTGAACCAGAGGCTCCATCTTGATTTGCAGGAGTACGACGTTGTAAAAATCGCTCCTAAAAATGAAAGCACAAAGCAGGTCAGAGTTAACATTAGTCTTCCCAACACCCCAGGGAGATGTGTGTTATTATCCCCATTCTGCAGATGTGGAAGCTGAAACATGAAGGAGCTTGCCAATGATCATAATACAGTGTTTTCCATTTTCAAAGCAGCCCTGTTCATTAATTAGCACATTCACTCAAAAGCCTATACGGTAGGTAAGTGCACTTTGTACTCACATCCAAGCATCCCTAAGTCCTTTATGGATCCTGAACTCATTAATAATCTTCCAACATCCCCTCAAGCTTGTTGTGTATGTGGAAGAGAGAGAAGCATGCATGTGTAGGAAAGAGACAGCTTCCTCCAACGAGAATGTCCAGCTAGGAAGCTCTTCCCCAACTCCCACTGCAAACTCTTCTCGCAGAGTCTGACACCAGTCATATTCAGGGCAGAAGCTACTGCAGCTATCTCCTCCAGGATGTGTCTTCTTTTTTTTGAGGAAGATCAGCCCTGAGCTAACATCTGCTACCAATCCTCCTCTTTTTGCTGAGGAAGACTGGCCCTGAGCTAACATCCGTGCCCATCTTCCTCTACTTTATATGTGGGATGCCTGCCACAGCATGGATTGACAGGAAGTGCATAGGTCCGCATCCGGGATCCGAACCAGCAAACCCAGGCCATTGAGGCAGAATGTGCGAACTTAAGTGCTGCGCCACCGTCCTGGACCCCAGGATGTGTGTTACATAAAGATCCATGAAACACGGCTGCCAGGTGCAGCAAGCTTCCAGCTTCATCCTGTGTCACCGTGGAAGCACCCTTTTGAAGAAGTACTAGGACCATTCAATGGCCCCTCCAACCTCTCAGAAGGTATTTTCACCGGGTCTGGAACAGACTAAGAGGAGGAAGCTATTTATATTGCTTTAAAGGCTCAAGGTAGTTGGAGAAATGACTGCCCCAAAAAATCCAGTGGTGGGTCCTGCTGCAAAATATGACATGACATTTATTGCTTGCAACACACTGCCATGAGGAATGCTCAAGTGTTACCATCCCTGCGTGCAATTTAATTTTCTTAGTGCTGGGGGTGGAGGGGAAGAAATAGAAACAGGGCAGCCTTGTGGGGGCGGGGCATGATATTCACAAAAACATTTTGTAAGTCTTTAAGTAATGAAATAGTCAAGCTAAAGATACCAAAACTGGTCATATTACAAGGGAAAATGAATAAAGTAGGTTAACATAATTTTTCAGAAGTGAACATTTTTTAATGTGTTGATTTTTCTCCCCCATATCACTACTCCACAGATAATTTCAGTAAGGAAAGAATGTGTGTATTATTGAAGAATGAACAAAGATAAACCTGGTATTTTGGCTTAAAATAATGCATGGATGGGCCAGCCCGGTCACATAATGGTTCAGTTTGCGCACTCCACTTTGGTGGCTTGGGGTTTGCAGGTTGGGATCCTGGGCATGGGCCTACACATTGCTCATCAAGCCATGCTGTGGTGGTGTTCCGCGTGCAAAATGGAGGAAGATTGGCACAGGTGTCAGCTCAGGGACAATCTTCCTCAAGCAAAAAGAGGAATATTGGCAACAGATGTTAGCTCAGGGGCAATCTTCCGCACACACACACACAAAATAATACATAGAATTTACTCATTTTCAATGTGATGTTAATACAATGACATCATTTTTGTTCACATTTTTTTGTCCTTCCTTTTCCTCCTTCTAGTCAAACAAAATTATTCACGGGCAAAATAAAAAGCCAGCTATGTCCATCAAAATCACAACCCACAAGGAGTGTAGTAATTCACGAGTGCCACAACTCTCAATGATACATCAGTAGTTATAGTTCACAATTGGTTTGGAATTCACACCAATCCATTGATTAAGATGGGGACCAAGATGATGAACTCTTGTGTTCCCCATCATTGCGACTGCCTCCATCATTAACATTAGCATCCTTTTTGTTATAAGTAGCAAAGTAAGTGTTGACACTTAGCGTAATAATTAGAACTTCTGATGAGAATGCCTGCTCTAGACCAGGACGCTCAAAGTGTGGTACTCGAACTGATGCTGGTCCACAACCTGTTATTACTATTCCTGTTGAGGTAAGAACAGAAATTGAGAATGAGCATCTAGAAACTTCTATCGTGATTTGACTTTGCCATGACATCCAAGCACATGATTAGTGGACTTGTCTCGCTAAACAGTGTGTAGACATTTCTGGAGCTGTCCAACTCCCACGGTGAGTCATGCTGGTGACACCTGCCTGCTAGTCTCGTTCAGTAGCACCATGTATTGCCAAAAAATCAGCAATAACCGCAGAAAGTTTGAAAAGCACCTCTGTGGCCCATTTTAGTTGTGGGACCAGTCGCAATCATTTATCTTCTATAGAGATGAGTATCTTGGGGCTGGACAGCGTTGAGTGTAGAGATTTAAGTTCTCTTATTAGGATAAGAGAGCCCCGTGGGTGAACATGTCCTTCCAATCTGGGAAGTAGGCATTTGGGAGAGCATTGGTGTTGGTTTGGAGAAGAAGGATGTGACTCTCTTGCCCCGGAGATTGTCAAGTCAGTAAACAGAACATGAGTGGAATCCATCACGTGGATTCAACCCTAAGGCCAACACATCTTCTAATTCCCTGGCTGCATCCAGATCCCCAACTTCACAGTTTCAGAAATTTTAATGCAAGGCAAAAACCTCTTTCTTTACAAAACTCTTTTTAGGCACAATACTTGATCAGAGAGAAAATTGAGTCAGTTCTTTTGTCATTGAGCGACTCAAGAACACCTATAACCAGTTTTGTTCATCCAAAACAAGTATTGGAGGTGCTTAAGGATGGTCCTGATGTGGTGGTGAGAACAAGACTAGTTCTTCCTGATTCCCATCTTAGTCAATGGATTTCTTTGGTTACTTCCCAGGTTTAAATTTTTAAGGTGAGTTTGTGCCAATATAGTCATTCAGAGGACATGCCACAAAAGGTGTCCAGAAACTTTCAGTGGCCAGAGGCATGGTACCCAGGACCATTCTCCACTCCCCGCCCCTTAGGCCCCTCTTTTGCCCCTGGGTCTTCTAACGGCCAAGTGGAAATCAAACATCCAAGAGAAAAATATGCTAAACTACAGTTCAATAACATTATGTCTGTATAAAGAAAAGATTTTTGACGCTCAAACTGAAGACCCAACACGTGTTAGATGCATGGAGAAACAGACTAAAGAAAGCTGAATACTTGAAACATTTCATTTTTTAAAGTGTGCAGATTTTGGGGCCAGCCTGGTGGCTCAGGGGTTAAGTTCGCATGTTCCCCTTCGGTGGCCTAGCTTTTGCTGGTTCAGATCCCAGGTGCGGACCTACACACCGCTTGGCAAGCCATGCTGTGGCAACGCCCCACACATAAAGTAGAGGAAGACAGGCACGGATGTTAGCTCAGGGCCAGTCTTCCTCAGCAGAAAGAGGAGGATTGGCGGTAGATGTTAGCTCAGGGCTAATCTTCCTCAAAAAAAAAAAAAAAGAAAAAGAAATTTTCAAAAAAAGTATGTAGATTTTTAAGAAAATGTCCCTGCTGTGGGTATCTTAAATATTTGCTTAATATTAATTGACAGTCATGTCCGAGCGAGAAGAATGGTCTGAGGGACATTTCTTCAGCCAGAATGCTACATGCTACTTTGCTCCTTAATACTTTTCAGTTAAGGATCTCTTAGTACTGAATCATAATGGAAAGAATCGAAATCCAAGAATTATCTTATGGGCATAAGTTTGGATACAGTTCTTCAAGAAATGGGGATGAATTTAAATTCCCAGAATACCTAACTTTAAATTAAGGATAAGTCTATTGATTGATTGAGATAAGCTTAATTAAAAATGGTTTTCCTACATGTCATTTGAACTTGAGTTAAGTTTTGCCAGAGCCTTTCCCTTGAATAATTTACCAACACGTGGGCCTGCGGAACTTTCCTTCCTTCCTTCCCTCCTTCCTTCCTCCCTTCCTTCCTTTCTTCCTTCCTTCCCTCCTTTCTTCTTTCCCTCTCCCTCCTTCCTTCCCTCACTTTTGCCTTTCTTTCTTTTCATCTTTCCACTCTCTATCTTTTCTTCTTACTTTCCATTGCTCCTCCTTTCCATAAATCTTCCTTCCTTTCTTCTTTCTTTCTTCTCTCTCCACTTCTTTCCTTTTTTTTCTTTCTCCCTTCATTTCTCTCCTTCTTATCTTCCCTTCTTTTTAATCTTCCTTTCTCACCTTCCTTTGTCTTTCTCTCTTTGCTTCTTTCTCTTTCTTCCTTCCTAATTGTCTTTCTTTCATTTTTTCTTTCCTTGTTTAATTTTTTTTTTTTTTTTAATTCTGGGTATATGGGCAAAACTCTTTCCCACATTGGCTCCTTTTAGTAGTTACTCATTAACTCCAAGCTCCAAAGCAAAACAAAAAGTTTACAATTGTTTTTTATTTTCCATGGCAATAAAATGTCTTGATAGAACATAACTTAGTAAAATTAGTAAGAATGTTCAACTTGCCCCCTACCAGTGCTTTCCTTTGCAAAGTTGTTCTGTGCAAGTTTCTTTAAAATCTCACCAGCATTAAATCCTCATTAATATAAGCCCAGTGTATTTATGGTGTCAAAATATGTTTTAGAAAAGCCAAAAGCAACCGTTACACAAGTTGCCTCATTATCAATAATCTAGCATCATGCCTTTTATGTGTCATTTCTTTACACAATATACTATCATTGATGACTTTTAGCAAATACATCATGGCAAAGGATTACTCTCATCAGAGGCAGTCTTTGAAAAGGATATGCTAATTTCTAGGGAGCAAGAAAACATCAAAACAGTGCCAGCAAATAGCCAAGGGACTTTTATGTCTTAATATCCTTCAGAAGTGCTTTATCTCCCAGTGCAATGCGTATCATAGTATAAACAGAAAATGAAACAGCCACGGCATCAAAGAAGGCCCGGCCATGGCTGTAATTTCAGATCAGGTTTAATAAAGGTTATCTACAGTGGGCTAAGCAAACAAAAGGGTGCATGTTTTAAAGAGCCATTTGATAACTTCCATTTAAGGTGCCCTATCAAAGCGATCCCGACAATGTCCTACGACTCCCGCTGAATCTCCGCACCTTCTTTCCAATGTGACTCCCTTCATTGCTTACGAGGCTCTTTTGATGTCCTCATTTTTTAGGTGATTCTAATTTTGAGGTGATCAGCCTATCAGAAGTTGGCCTACTTTTATGCAGGCCCTGATTTCCAATATATGGGTGTGAACATGTGAATCAAAAATGGAAAAGAGTCTGGAAAGGCACTCAGCCATTACATCCAGATCTGCAGCCAAGCAAAGGCGAGTCTACCTGGCCGTGAAAATACTTGGCGCCTCCAGCGGGGTAAGCCCAGTCTAAGCCCAGGACAGCATCCCCACTCACGGCTCTTCACCAGAGCGTAAACTGAGAGCAACCACAAGAAATCTCTCTCCTCTACTTGTTAAGTTGTACAGCCTTTGAGCTTCTGATTTAGGTACCAAAAACGGCTCTCGGCATTCCTGTGTTGGCAGATAACCAAGAAAAGGAATCCAGTCTTCTCTCTGCTCCATCCTGAACATAAATGCTTTTGATAGTCATCAGCCTGGGGAGGTACAGACAGAGCACAGGAGGCTGACTCCTCCACCGCACGCTCAGGCCTGTGCTGGGAGCCATTCTGTTGACTTAGGTGGCACAGCGCTGCACCCCACGACGTCTCCCCTCCCCGTGACCACTCTTCACCTCCTTATCCAGCCCTGCCTCCTTCCCGGCTGGGAGGGGACCACTCCCAACATTTGCAAGTCAAATATGCCCATTCAGCTCCTCCCAGCAGATGACAGATGGGCCACCTGACAAGCGGTCTGTGCCCCACTTCCCACCAGGGAGGAGGAGTCAGCCAGGGAAAAGGGTCGTCTGCGCAGGAATTGGGCCTGGCTCCGCTGGGACGCAAGGGTGTCACTTTGATAATTCCTCCCTTCGAGGCATTTCCAACAAAATTCAATATCCCATGGCCAGTTACTTGGTCTAGTGTGCCCCAAGAGGGAGCGGATGTGGGGTGGGGAGGGAGTTTCTGCCTGGGGACACCCATAGTCTTAAATAGTCCTCACCCCTGCCCCCCAATATCCTAGTTTCCCGACTCTCAGCCCCTCCAGAGACGAATTCCTGCTTTTCCTCAGGCCTTGACCCCAGCCCCTCCCCAGACTCCAGGGAGAGGTGGGGAGGAGATCCCCTGGCCTGTGTCCGCAGCCCATCCATCTCTGCCCGTCAGGGAAGGCTGGCCGCGTCTCGCCCACCCCCCAGCTGTTGCCATGACAGGCCTCTGTGCAGTGGGGATCCATGCGAGCCAGACGCCGGCGGCTGGGGCAAGGAGGGTCAGCGCCATGGCTGGGGCAATGCCATATGCCAAGGCCCACAGCTCAGGGCTGAATCAGCCAACAGTTGCCCGTCGAGACCCCTCCAGCTCATTGTTGAAGCAGCTGGGGGGCGGAGGGCGGTTCGTGCTTTGTTGAGAGATATTCTGCCTTTCTAAAAAATCTTTACCCTAGTCTTCTGGCCCCCAACAGAGACCTAACTATGCCCGGCCCAGGCGCACCACATGGCTAGGAGCTGGGGCTACGTGAGAGCAATGTCAACGAGCCGGAGTGGCAGAGTTGCGTCTCCAGTCCCCACGGTGGTCCACAGACCCTGTGCTCCCCTCCCAGCCCCAGGATCTAGCCCCCACTAGCAAAACTCAAACTTGACAAATTTCCACACACACAAGCAACCCAACCCATCCGAATTCCAAACTGGCCGTGTAATCTCTCCACCCTTCTCTTCTGTGTGTAGCAATCTGATAAAACAAAACTCAATCACCCTCACAAACAATGTGGGCTGCAGCATCCATTCGGATAATAGATCAAAGGCCTCAAGGACAGACAGAGTCATAAACATCACTCCCAACCCCGCAAGACCTTTATCCCTGGATCTCAGCCCCACCCACTACAGACGAGTCATGCCGATTCAGCGTGGAGGCTCCGGAATCACTCTCAGGGCAAGAGCCATGGGAAAAGTTCGAGGGAAAACAAGCTTGTCAAAGTCAATTTTTAAAGACTTGCTTGTAACTGGAGTTAAGCTTTTAGTTTTTCCCTTCCTTGAAACTTAACTTTCTGCCAGGGGTAAGGTGGCCTGGCGAATGGGCAAGTTTGTGAGGGTTGAAGCCACAGGCAACTGCCTAATACCATGATTTTTTATTTCATTTACTCAATGAGTATTGCAGGAGGGATTTCTTTTCACACAAGCACAGAGGGAACCTAATAGAGTTCAGAACCCACCTTGTTGTATGTGAATATAATATTCTACCCCTCCAAGGTCTGGAACGGCGGTTGATCATTCTCTGTGCTCTATTGCCATGTCAGTTTCTTTGGAGAAGCAAAGTGACCCGTGAGAACTTGCATAGACCAGGATTTTGGTCCAGCTCTGCCATTTCTTAGCTGTGGGAGGTTTGACCTCCTCTTTTATGAACCTCCTAGGACTGCTCTGAGGATGAAGTTATCAATAACTAGAACGGCAAATTCACTGAGTACTTAGTATGGACCAGGCATGGTACTAGGTGATGCGGGCTCGGTGAGTCAAGGAGTCGAAAGAAAGATTTCTTGGACTCTCAAGGTCTGGCAGTAGTGCTCTTTTATTCAGAGAATAACATGGAGTAGCATGGGGACAGGACCCATGGGCAGTAAGAGCTCCAATGTGTTGAGAGTTAGAGCTAAATTTATAAGGCACAGGTATGTGAGTTATTTCTTTACAAGACAAAGGAAAGATGATGCAAAAAGTCATTAAATGGTATCAGTGCAGATGGGGTCTGGTTATTGGGTGGTCCTATAACTTTAGATACGAATCAGATCGGATTAAGTCAGGACGTCCTATGCTTCCCAGAGGATGATATAGATCAGTATGTAGGGCAGGACACCTTGGGCTTCTCTCCCTGGGGCAGCCTTGATCCTCATCACTAGGCACATAAACTTTTCTTATTTAATTCTCTCAACACTATAAAGTAGGTACTATCCTTATTTACATTTTACAAATGAAGAAACTAAGGCACAGAGAGGTCAAGTAGGTTGCCCAAGGTCACACAGCTACCAGATGGTACAATCGAGATTTGAACCCAGATAAACATGCATGAACATCAAATTATAATGTAGAAGGACAAGTAAAAAAATCAAAACCTGTGCTGTCCAATACAGTAGCCACAAGCCAGAAGTGGATAGCAGAGGCATAGAACATTTCCATCATTGTAGAATATTCTCTGGGACGGTGCTTTTTAAACAGCAGCTGTCAAATATTTTTAGCCATGGAATTACTTTTTTCTAATAAAATCTTAGATGAAGCCTCAACGTATCAAAAAAACAAAAATGCCATTTTAATTAAATTAATGTTAATGTATTTTGTAAAGGCAAATTAATAACATTTACTAATTATACAATCAGTAAGAACCATAATGTCTTACATATGTTCATTTATGTCATTTACGTTTAAACATTTTCGATGTGAAATATTACATATGCACACACCAAAAAGCATAGGACATAAATGTACAGTTTAATGAGTAATTATAAGGTAGACTTACCCACGTAACCGCCACCCAGGTGAAGAAATTGAACTCGCCAGGATTTGAAACACCTGCTCCTCGGTCTGCCCCTTTCCGGTCACACCGCCTTCCACCTCCCCGAGGTCACACCATCATGAGGCTGTTTCAATTGATGAAAACAATGTTAAAGTGAGGGTTATAGATATGAGATCAGCTCCTGAGTTAAGAATGGTTTCTACGTTTTTAAACAGTTGGAAAAAAATCAGTAGAAGAACAATATTTCATGACACGTGAAAATATATGAAATTCAGATTTCAGGGTCCACGAATAAAGTTTTATTAGAACAAAGCCCTGTTCTCTGTTGTACACATTATCTGTGGCTCGTTTTGCGCTTCCATGCAGAGCTGGGTAATCGTGACAGAGATTCTGTGTATCCCACAAAACCGAAAAGATTTACTCTCTGTCCCTTTACAGAAAAAGTTTGCCCACTCCTGTTCTAGATGACAATTCATTCCTAAAGCAGCCTCAGCAGGCACTGCCTAGATCATTCCAGTCTTTTCATTTTGGTTATATAGTAACATGAAGCTTCTGATGCACGCCGTGAAGAAGGTGACGACGGTTTGTTTTTGACGCAACTCCCCTTGCAATTTCAGAATACTCTCCCTAAACTGCTCTTAAGACTCAAAAGAGAAGTACCTTGAAATTTTAGTTCCAAATTCAAACACATACAATATCTAATCTTGGTTTACATTCTTCATCGTAGATATAGAGGTGAGAAAAGACGCACTCCCAGCTTGGAATAAGCGCAAAAGAAATCTATGATACACTCTCATCAGGATGACATGTTATAAGTTTACTTGTTATTGTGCAACTGAAAATCAGGCGATGCCAAGAACATGCGCCGAGCAGATGTCTTTGAGTTCTGTCTCCATTTGCCGCAGCAGCGTACAAGTTGACGTGCGCAAACTTGCCAGGCCTGAATTTAGAAAAAGACTGTCCTTCCTAATCTATGACACATGGACAAGAAGTTCAAATTTATGCCCAGCGACAACCAGTTAAGACATTGGTGGTTTCTGATGTTACGATCTGGTAGCTGACACCCATGAGTAGACCTGTTAGTTTTAAGTATGGTTTTTAAAACAGTCTTAATTATTTATTTATTTATTGAGGAAGATTAGCCCTGAGCTAACATCTGCTGCCAATCCTCCTCTTTTTGCTGAGGAAGACTGGCCCTGAACTAACATCCTTGCCCATCTTCCTCTACTTTATATGTGGGATGCCTACCACAGCATGGCTTGCCAAGCGGTGCCGTGTCCACACCCGGGATCCGAACCGGTGAACCACAGGCCACCGAGAAGCGGAACGTGTGAACTTAACTGCTGCGCCACCGGGCGGGCCCCTCTTAATTTTTTAAAAATTCACGCATACTCACTCACACATACTCCACCTGAGGGTTCCTATGAATAGGCAAAGAGCCGGATTTGTTGTTAATGATTCTTAGGCAGTAATTCTCAAAAAGTACAAAGGCGGAGGTGGGCCTGAGTATCAGAATTGGGGAGGGAGCCATTATATTCACAACACAGATGACACAGAGTCAAGTCCAGCAGCCTTGGCTGTTGGGGCAGGCACTGAAAAGGTTCAGAGGCTCTGGCCGGGCCTGGCCACAAGCTGAATGAAGAGAGGGGGACATTAGCACCCGCAGGCAATGGTTTATCACCCTCACACCACCTCCATGAGCATCTCCTCATGCAACTCAGTCTTTCCCTTTCCCTATCTCCATCCCCAAGGCTCTACCTTACCGTGGACCACATCTTTCCTGACCTCCTGCTGCCCTTCCCCCAGTGCCCTCCCAGTGCCTGGCTGAACCACGCTGCCTCTCCTGCAGACTGACTGTTGGGGACCCTCCTTGTACCAGGTAAAAACTACCAACTGAGGCTAGCCCAAAATCATGAGTTCTCGCACCATCCCATTTGAGAACTTACCTTTCCAAGGACTCTTCAGGAGGTGGTGAAGCCTGATTTAATATGCCTCATTATGCTCCCTTCGCAATTTTGCCATACACAAGACTCAAGAATTTTACTCATATATTTATTTGTATCATTATATTATCATTATTAAAATTATTGAAATATTTATTTTAAAAGGAAACTTTATATCAGCACCTTAAATGGAAAACAAGCAGGACAGCCATGCGTAGAAGGTAACTCAGTGTCACATGCAATGGGAACGAAGCCACATTACATGAGATTGTGTCTGGGCACTATTTCAGCCCAGGGCTCTGAGCCAGGCTTCTGGTCCCTCTGCTGTTTAAAGGGGGAGATGAGCAGGCTAGACACTCTCTCCCCAGGCCAAGCCCCTCTTGCGTGGAATCAGGAGGACCGAGAGAAGGTTGCAAGGAGTCACTGTCTCCGCCGTATGAGTCAACACCGTTCAGGCTGTGACCCTTTACAATCGAAAATCCTGTCCTCTTCCCAAGAGACACACACGTCTCATCCATTAGGAAACAACGTAGATACGAGCACAGAGTCCGAGACTCAGTGACTGCCACTGCTCTCCATTAGCTCTGTGACCCTGGCGAGTCCTTGCAATTGCTATGCCTCCCTTGTCCCTTCTGTCCAAGGGCAATAACAGCCCCTACTTCAGAGGAGCGTTGCAAGGATTAAATGAGATACTACACGCAAAGTTCTTAACACAGCTCCCATCACGGAGTTGGCCCTGTGTCAGTCCCTTTCCCCAACATTCTTGTCACTGAGCTCACAGAGACATCATTTGTGCCTCAGCTGAGAGCTTCATGGTAAAGAGCCTTGCTCTCAAGGATGAGATCAAAGACTCCAGGTAACCAAGGCAAGAGGGACTCTAGGATGCTGGCCTCCCCTTCTTTTTTTTTTGAAGAAGATTAGCCCTGAGCTAACTACTACCAATCCTCCTCTTTTTGCTGAGGAAGAGTGGCCCTGAGCTAACAGCCATGCCCATCTTCCTCTACTTTATACGTGGGCCGCCTACCACAGCATGGCTTTTGCCAAGCGGTGCCATGTCCGCACCCGGGATCCGAACCAGCAAACCCCGGGCCACCAAGAAGCAGAACGTGTGAACTTAACCGCTGCACCACCAGGCCGGCCCCCAGGCCTCCCCTTCTGAATCGTCTTTGGCTGGAGCTGAGCCACGTGGTAAACGTTTTCTAAGTGGGGATGGAATGCTCACAAGAACAAGGTCTCTGGAACACGCAGACTCCCCCAGTTTTCTTCTTGAGAGGAGAGGAGGACTTAACAATGTTAATGAAACTTAAGTATGATGGCCCCTCACTCGCTTGAGTCCCTCTGAGTGGCAGCAGGTTCTGGGAGTTCTAGAATGTTCTAGTGGGGAGAAGAAGATGGGTTGCAATTGGGAAGCATCTCTCTGTAAGCATTCCTGATAAAATTCTTTTTTTTAAATGATTTTGTATTCTTACTCATAAAGAGGGACCCCCAGAATTCTGTAAGCTTCAGGACACATAAAACCTGCGTTTGACCCGAACGAGGGGTCTCTAGAGAGACGTGGATGTGCTCCCCAGAGGAAGCTGTTCCAGGGGAGGGGCAAGACCATGAGCTAACCAGATTCTAGGTACAGCTCCTGCCACAGGCAAGCGGGCTGAGCGTGGGCATGTCCCTTTATCTCTCTGGACCATCAGGAAAGACGGTGGGTGGGCTGGCTTCTCTAAGGGCCTTACAACTTTAGTTAGAGTCACTCTTGTCTGCCCTGGCAGACCCTGGAGCCAGGGGTACTGGAAGCAGAGGGACCACGAAGTGCAGGGCCTCTCCCATCACTGTGAACCCAGAGGAGGGTGGCAGCTTCTCCCATCCCACCCCACTAAACGAGCCATCTCCCCCCGCCAAGGCAGCCCTGTGAGGTTTCTGCACATGCAATTTCCACAGCACCAACTCCAAACCAGCAAATAATATGATAGCTGTTGATAACTGCCCTGTATATCATCCATCAGAAGATGAATATAAAAGTGCACCTTTGTAACAGGAAGTATATGGATGAAGGTTGCCGATGTCCACTATGATGCCCCTGCGGAACTTCTAGAAACACAATATCTCAGCTGAACAAGCCCAAGGTCAATTTAGGTAGGTGACCTAAGAAAATTCCATATGAAAAAGGTGTTGTTGATACTGAAGCTTGCATACATTAGTTCATTAGTCTGGAACTTAATGCAAAAAAAAATTGTTCCTTTAGATAAATAGATAAATCCCAGTATAGCTGGAAGGATGCTTTCGGATATAAGTGACAGAAAACTCGTATCAAGCCAGCCTAAACACCAAGGGAATTTATTGGTTCTTATAATGAAAGGTAAAAGTAGTGTGGACTTCAGGGATGGTTTGATCCAGACATTCAAAATGCCATAAGGACTCCATTGCTTTTCTCTCAAATGTGTTTTCTCTGCCCTTTTTAATATGTTTCTGTCTTAGTTTGGGTGCCCTGAGACCAGAATTCTAGAGCAAATGGTTTATTTCGGTGGTGATTCCAGGAAACCCTAGTAGGAGAGGGGGGAAGTGAGACAGAAAAGGGCAGGCAGCTACCATAGGGTGTGTTATCAAGCAAGTGATCACTAAGGGCAACTGTAGCTTCATCCCACTGGAGAACTCTGGGGGACAGTGCAGAGCAGGCATCTTCAAGTCATCCTGCTCCAGCGGCAAGGCAGTAGGGTCTGTATCCACCTATTCCTGTCAGCAGTTGCCATGGGCTGAATGTTTGTGTTGTCGCCCCCACTGCCCACATTGAAATCCTAATGTGAAGGTAATAGGAGATGGGGCCTTTGAAATGTAATTAGGTCATGAGGGTGGAGCCCTCACGAATGGGATTTGTGCCTTTATTAAAGGAACCCCAGAGAGCTCTCCAGCTCTCTTCCCACTATGTGAGGACAACACAAGAAGTCAGCAGTCCGTAATCCAGAAGAGGACCTCGCCAGACCCTGACCAGTGACACCCTGATCTTGGACTCGCAGCTCCAGAACTGGGAGAAATACGTTTCTGTTGTTTATAGGTCACCCTGCCTACAGCAATTTGTTAGAGCAGCCCGAACGGACCGAGACAGGAGTCATTGGTGGAGGGTGGGTCGCCCTCACAGTAGCAAAATTTCCACCGTAGTCAAAGGCCTCGCAGTCGCCTCTCCCCTCCCCAGAGGAAGGGGACACCTCTGTCCCAGCATCCCAGCCCAGCCTGAGGGTCACTCTGATGCACTGACAGTGCTGACACACCCAGCCCTGAGCCGGTCTTGGGGCCAGGATGGAATGTGCCCATTTGCCTAGCCTCTGGGGGTGCTGTCTCCGCCACACTGCGTGGATCTCAGAGAGCAGGGACTTTGGGGAGGGGGAGACGGAGGAGGCCGGCATCTGCTGCACGGTAATGACATAATGGTCTGGACTAACTAGCAAACACTAGATCATTAAACCCAAAGGCACCAGAGGTCTCCTACCGGGGTCACAAACTAAAGCGCCAGCAATAACGTCAATGGTTGAAGCAGGCCAGCGGGAGGCTGCTGAGTTCTGAGGGGGCACGCCTGGCCGGAGCAACAGATCCTGCTCTCAGCCTTGGGCAAGGGCTGCCACGAGAGAATGTGGCAGAGTTTCTGATATTTCAAGAGTAGCCAGAAATCTGGATCTTTACACGAAATCTGCCCATCTGAAATGTTGGAAACAAAAGTGTTTTGGATGCTACATGGGCCAAATAACACACATCTGTGGGCCAGATGCAACCTGGGGGTGCCAGTTTGCAACCTCTGATGCAGATCCACCCCATAATCTTCCAAAAGGGGAAACTGAACTGTTCCAGAGACGGTCAGTAACTTACCCAAAGTCACGCAGCTGGTCAATGGCAGAGCTGGGACTGGAACCCCGCTTCCCCATTGCCATCTGTTATATTTTCTGATCTGTTGTGCTCAGAAAGATACACTCAGTGCCCAAACTGGAGACGGCAAACCACAGCCCACGGGCCAAATAAGTCCGGCTGTCTGTTTCTGTAAATAAAGTTTTATTGAAACACAGCCACGTGCATGTGTTTACATTTTGTCTGGGGCTGCTTTCCCGCTACAGGGGCCGAACTGAGCTATTGAGCCAGAAACCACATGGCCCACAACGCAGAAAAGATTTAGTATCTGATCTTTTACCAAAACAGTTCGCCCATCCCTGTTCTAGACCCTTGACATACGCAGATGTCATATTTCTTGTTTTAGCTATTCATGAGCTATCCCAATGGTCTGAGTAGAATTATTCAGGAGCACCTCTGAATCCTACCCGCGGGGCAGCAGGTCTGGGGGTGCAGATCCCCGGGGAGGATGGTGAGTCAGCCCAGCGGCTGGAGCTCATCTCATGCTGTGTGAGTTAGTCCCGCGAGATGACGCAAAAGCACCGCCAGCATCACCCCCAGCACCACCAACTCCTCTTCCTTGGTGGGAAATAGCCCTGAAAGGAAAAAAGAGTTAAACGGAATTAAGAAGCCTAAGAATGTGAAGGTGCTTACAAGTAAACAGAAATTTCAGATAAACGGTAGAATGTTGGTGATAGCAGTGGACAGGATACACACACACACACCCTCCTTGGAAACAAGAAAATGTGATTTGTGGAGTCATTTCAGACGGAGCCCCATACAGTGCAAAAATAGCACATCCAATGAATGAGACGGCGTGAAAGCGGATGAAAAGGTCGCTAACCCGCCTGAGACTCAGCGAGGACCCCAGCCGCTTGCAGGAAACACGATCTCAGGAATATCTAAGGGCTTCTGTCAGAGGAGCCCCGTCCCCTGGCTTCACGCTTACACCAGCGCGATGTCACGGCCTCTCTCCCCACAGCATCTTCTCGCCGCTCCCCACGAGCCGGGATTGCAGATCTGAGGAGGGAGATTGGCAGGAGGAACTGGGCATGCTCAGCTCCGCCCTCTTGGGCTCACCTTGCCACAGGGCGGCAGCGCCCGTGCGTTCGCATCCCTTCTCTGCCATATGGAAGGTTCTCTCGCCAGGCGGGTGGGGGCCCACAGCCCCGCTGCAGCCGGGATGGGTAGGAATGTCTAACTCAGGGATGAACTATTAGGAAGACCGCTGTGCTGTGTGCCTAAGCCCCTCCTTTTAATCCAGCTTTTATCACTAATTATCTCCAACTCTCTGAAAAAACCAAGCTAGCTGACCTTGACCTTGGACTTCTAGCCTCTAGAACTGTGAGAAAATAAATTTCTGTTGTTTAAGCCACCCCGTCTGTGGCACATTGTTACAGCAGTCCTAGCCAACGAACACAGGCGTAGATCTAAAAATGGAATCGCTGGGTCATAGAGTATACGGATGATTAGCTCTGGTAAATGCTGCTGAACCGCACACAAGTCACATCTAAAAATCAGGAAAAATTACACACACTTTATATTTTCAATTTTGTGTGCATTTAGTTATAAATACAGATATTTCCAGATAGAAATAAAGACAAATATAAATATACGATAGAAGGAAATTGATCAGAACGTTAACTGTTGATTGTCTTCTTCCCGTCTATTTTTTTTTTTTTTTTAATAATGAACCTGGCTTATTCGGTAGTATAGAAATGTAATAGTTATTACAATTTTAATAGTGGTCATTCTGGGCAATAGGATTATCAGTGACTTGTATTTTATATTAGACTAGGTTTTGTGTTTTCCGATTTTTCTACAAGAGACATAATTACTTTTACAATCAGAGGAAGGAAATGTTCCCAGTAATGAAAGGAGAAAAGCCTGGAAGGAAATACAGAAACGTGCTCTTGGTGTTGATCTCTGAGTAGTCACACCACGGAAACTGACAAATGCTACAGACCAAGCCCTGATTTATAGTTCTCTTGATCTTCTAGACTCAAGGAAGCAATGGGAAAAATGTTCATAATGCAGGTTAAAGTTAATGAGTGTCATTTCTGTAACCAATACAATGTGAATAGCACAAAAAAATTGAGATTTAGAATTCTTGTTGCCTCTTTATTTTAATTATCTACATTTTCCACCTAATATAGTGACCATATATTACTATTATAATGAGAGTTGGGGGAGGAAAGTTTCTTCTAAAAAATTAGGAAGAAATAAACTACGAAGCTGTAAGTTCTAGAAAGAGTGGCAATATCATATTTCAATAGTGGTCGACATACAATAACAATTGTATGTCACACTATTATTTTATGTACCAGTAAGAAGGAAAACACTTCCCATTGAAGTATGATCCTTCATCAGTTGTAAGATGCATATGGATTTCACAGATGTTCGAATGTGAAAAAAAAAATGCATCTTAGAACTGATGACATTCAGTGGGTAGCACCATGCACACTGTGAAAGAAGTGAAGTGGTTTAAAAGTCATGGGTCCTGTGCAGCCCTCATGACCATGGCACAGAAGAGAAGACCAAGGGAAGGCGAAAGCAGCGCCCAAGTGGGAGACTGTAGCCGAAAGAGCTGGGATCCTAGCTCAGTCCCCCACTCCCTGGTGGCCAAGCAGGGAAGGAGCCACCCACTCGCTGCGTGACTCCCGCTCTAGAGGACGCCCACTGACTGGGCAGGAACTGTGACGTTTAATTGGCCAATGTCTGAAGAACACTTTGAAGATGAAAAGTACCAGGTGGGTATCATCACCATACACTTCTTAAGATGATACATGGAATAATAATCAAGTTCTCCCCACTGGGCCTTTCATCGTGGATTTCAAAGCACTTCGTGAACTTTAATTAACTCTCCCAACACCTCTGTGAAGTTGGCATTAATGGCCTCTTGCCTTAGATGGAGACGCAGAGGAAGGTAAGTGACTTGCCCAGGCCCTCAGAGAGTCAAGACAAGTCGTTCTGGAAGCATTCATTCCTTAGGCAATAATGTGTTTAGTGCCTTCTTTGTGCCAGCCTCTAGGGCCACCGCAGCTAAAGCTGGCCAGTACCAGCTCGCAAGCACCTGTTAAATTTTGGGGAATTTTGCAAACCAGTTGTGAAACAAAGCTATTCTTTAAGATTAAGTTATATAAATTTATAATTAACTAGAGGATATTGAAAACAATGGTAATAAAAACTCAAACACATCACTCAATTATTTTACCGCATTTGACTATCTGTGCTCTTGAGGTCATTTCCATCTGTAGTATGCACAAGGTGGAAATATATATAATGACGTGCTTCCCTCCCGACTCGCTGTTCAGGGATGCTCACAGTGACCGTCTGAAATCAGCCACAGAGGGGGATTTGCACCACGGAGATTGACAAATGCTCCGGACCAAGGCTTGATTGATTGTTCTCTTCACTGTCTAGACTTGAGGAAGTGATGGAGGGAATGTTAATAACGCGGGTTAAAGTTGACAGTGTGTCGTTTCTGTAGCCATTACGTTGTGAATAGCACACACGAAAAATGGAGGAGCTACGGTTCCAGCATTCAAAAACGACTACCCAATTCAGCCAAGAAGTCACTCACATCACTGACAAGTAAGTGAAATTCCTACAAACATCTTCATTGTGTAACTTTCATCTTACTTGATACATAAGTGAAAAAAATCTCAGTCAACTTTCAGGTCAGAACTATTCTTTCTTCAGCTGCAACCAACGGTTGGCTACAGATCTATGAGTTTGACAAAAATCTATGAGAGCTTTCTGTGAGAATCAACTGGCTATATGGAATGTATAATAAAAAGAATTTATATTTTATTTGTAAATTGTATGCTACTTATCCTTTATATCAGCATAATGTATTTTGCTGTTTTACAAAAATGCTGTTTTACAAAACAATGTTTTACAAAAACATTTTGTAAAATTTACAAAGTGAGATGGTTGAATAGTAATTATAAGACTACTGCCTCTTTCCAGTTTGACTTGCCCTCCATTTCACTGCTCCTCACGTCCACTAGCGTTGGAGTGGCCTTGACCTTCTGGGGATCCAGCCAAGAATTTGAACTGGGGATACGTTTGGTTTGGGTTCCATGGGATGTCTTCACATAGTTCAAAATCACCTCCACATCCAGCGAGATCAACATTAGACGTGATAGTGGAGTAATGGCCTCCAGGAAGAAACCTACCAACTACTGTGCCAGTCCACCTGGCGCGATGAGCACCAAAAGTTGTAGATAATGGAGGAGAAGTAAGCTTAGAAATGTATGGAGCCAGAGGCCAGTCTATGGAAAATTCTTCTAATTAGCAGATGTGTAAAATTTAAATGGAAGCTCTGATTCTCATCAATGTCTGGTCAAAACAGAAGTCCTCTCTCCTCCTGATGGAGATAATCCAATGATGTAGCCTATGCAGTTATAGATGCACATGCATGTGCACTTGTTTTATTTATTTATTTATTTATTTATTTATATTTATTTATTTTCCAAGGAAGATTCCCCCTGAGCTAACATCTGTTGCCAATCTTCTTTTTTTTTTTTTGCTTGAGGAAGATTCAGCCTGAGCTAACATCTGTGCCAATCTTCCTCTACTTTATATGTGGGTTGTCACCACAGCATGGCTGATGAGTGGCGTAGGTCCGTGCCCGGGATCCAAATCCACAAACCCGAGCTGCCGAAGTGGAATGCACCAAATTTAACCACTGTGCCAGGGGGCCGGCCTCTGTTTTATTTTTTGTTGGGAATTGTGTGAAATAGGATGTATGAGAATCCTGTGTTTGTAGGGCATGAACCTGTAGCAGTACCACAAATAGCAAGCATATGAAGTTACATGTGCGACGTATTCCAACATTAAATAATAATCACATTTCAATCAACCTGCTAAAGGGAAAGATTTCCTTCTCTCTCTAATTTCCCTATAGAAAATGACATTACAAAATCATTGTCATATGAAGAGGCAATCGGAGCATACAATCAAAGAAAACACTACAGGGGTAGGTCAGGAGTTAATTCGACAATTTGTAGCATTTGCTAGCTTTTAAAAGTTTATAATTTTTTGTGATTTACTTAATCCTTCTAAATAAATATTCAATTTTATAGCTAATTTTATGTTCATAATTTGGATTTTTTTTCTTGAAGATCTCCCCAAACTTGTACAAATTTCAGGCACCACGAAACCTAGGAGAGCCTCCTGCTGGGGTAAACAGAGGGATGCTTTGTGAGTGCGGAGGAGGGGTGGCTATCTCAGGGAAAGCATCGTGGGGAGATGCTGCCTGTCCCACCTGGAAACATTAAGCTTGAGTGGGGATTAAACAGGCAAAGAGGAAAATGAAACAACAGAGATTTTTGACCTGTCTCTCCTCTGCACTCTTTCACCTCCACTTCCTCTGTTCCTCCAACTCTCCCTGGAGGATGGGTAGGCAGAGAACCCGGTCCTGCCTTCTCCCTCCAACCGCAGACTGTTAATTCCCAAGAGGGATGGTCAGTGAGCCTGCTGGCTTCAAAGAATACAGGGCCAGTCAGGGAGAAAGGGCAAGTCTTGATTCACTCGGCCGGGCTGTGAGACGCTGGGACGTGCCCCACTGTGAAAACATCCCCTGGCCTGGAAACAGCAGAATGACACCCCCTCCCCCACCCTACCTCCCATTCCCCACCCAAATCTCAGACTGGGCCCCAGGTTTACTGTGATCCACCATTAGGAAAGCAGTATACTGTTGAAGGATGGCAGCCCTTCAGGACAGGGCAACGGAAGTGTGAAAAGAGCATCACGATTTTAAAAAGATCATCATGATTAAAATATATATATATGTAGGGGCCAGCCCGGTGGTGCAGTGGTTGTTTGTGCGCTTGGCTTTGGTATCCCGGGGTTCACCGGTTCAGATCCCAGGTGTGGACCTATGCACCCCTTGACAAGCCATGCTGTGGCAGGCGTCCCATCTATAAAGTAGAGGAAGATGGGCATGGATGTTAGCTCAGGGCCAGCCTTCCTCAGCAAAAAGAGGAGGATTGGTGGCGGATGTTAGCTCAGGGCTAATCTTCCTCACCAAAAAAAAAAAAAAAAGTCTATATGTATATATATGTGTGAGATATATATATACATACATATATACACATAATGTACATATACACATATGTTTTGTAAAACAGATTCCAGATAGATTCCAAGGGGCAAAGGTTGAACACAACCCCACACCCTAGCAATCTCAGCCGAGGCCTGACCTCACCCAAGACTTCCCTCCAAAGACTTCCAGAGAACTTTGAGTCTTCAAAGTGAAGGAGTGGGTTTTAAACTTTTCCATGAGAATAAAGCTCTGCTATGTCAGGAAAATCCTAGACCCAACCCTGACTCATGAAAGCAAGCAGCACCTCAGATAACTTCCTGCCTCCTGGCCCCCTCCTGGGGCTTTGGCCACAACCCCGCTGACACATACAGTCTACTGGACAAGGAGTGGGACGATGGGATGGTTTAGTCTACTGGGTCTGCCTGACTCTCAGACACCAGCTGAACACATCAGAAGACAGGCCTGTGAGAGCAGTATTTGAAGTGGTCAGAATGCTCCGGAAGCAGCTTTCATCTTACAAAGCGTATTTGGGAGAAGATTTCACTCCTAACACAGCATGTCCCAGCTAAGAGGGAGTGAGAGTCCACCCCAGTCCACGGAACACATGCCAGCAGTTTCAACCAACAGAGCCCAAGTCCACACAGAGAGCTCCAATATCTGTGGGCTGGACAGTACACGTATTTGCCCAGTTCTGCTTCCCCATCCTGTCACCTCCATTCCCATCCCTGTCCCCCTGTCCCCCACAAGACTATCATGGAAGCAACCATTTTATGTAATATGACCCTGCTGCCTTCCTCACCACATTTGATTGGTCAAAAGCAGGTGCCTGGTCCAGGCTGGGCCAATCACAACCCATTCCTGAGAAATGTGAGACTGTGACTGAGAAAGAGAGCCAGGCTTTCTGGGGAAGAAGCTGTATGATATCAACCTACGGAGCCAGGTGGCCGGGCTGCGTGTAGTCCACCACGTGGACAACGCCAGTGAAGGGAGAGAAGGATTAATGGAGCCACGACAGAAAGATGCAGGTAAGAGATGTCTTAATGATGTTCTAGTTCCCTGTTCAAGGTGGCCCTGAGCCCCACCTGCTTGCCTTCCCCTCTTGCCAATTGGAGTTCAAATCTTTGGATTCCATATTATTTCCTGGTATTCTTCCTGTAAAGCCTCCTTTTTTGCTAAGCTAGTTGGGTTTTAGTAACTTGACTTAGAATAGTCCTAACTATTATAACTACACAGGATGCTAAGTCTATTCTTTCAGACAGCTTTACCAGGTTTCTGCTTAAATATACGGTGTGATGTATAAATTGGGGGCAAACAATTCCTGAACAGTGAAGATTAACAATCTAAGATGCAGGTCAGGGTGATACGTGCATCCCAAAGACAGATAATTGGATAAAAACCAAGTACGAACCCAGAGCAAAAAGATAATTTCACAGAGAGTCAGAATTAGAAGTGAACTTTTAAGGCTGCCTAATCCAGCTCCCATCTGACACTTTCTACTTCCCAAAAGATTTCAACTCATTTTCAAAGTATTATTATTATAAAAAGATCTTTCTAGGTTGAACCAAAATCTGCTTTCCTGTAACTTCTAACCCCTGGTCTTAATTATATCCCCCAGAACTGTACAAAATAGATCAAAGTCTTCTTTCATATGACAGAACTTGAAATATTTAACGTCAAAAACTATTATTATTATTTCCATTTATTGAGCAATTACTACATGCCAGCCCATGGTTATCACTTTTAATCCTCATCACATGCTGGAAGGTGATAACACCCAGAGCCTCATTTTACAAAGGAGGACCCTGAGACTGTGTGGGATGGAGCTGAGGGGGGAAAGTGAAGGGGAGACAGGTCATGGGCCACAGGTATGGTTGTCATATGTCACCACCTTCCAGCAAGGAATTCCTAGGAGCCCAAGAATCTCAAAATAGCCTTCCAGGTCATTCTGAACTTATATATATCATGATAGAAGGAAGGAACATACATAACAGTTGTTGGCTTGATTTAATACTTTTAATGTCTAATTATTTAGATATGTGGCATCTGGGCCTCTATGCATACTCCTTTTCCAAGACCTGCAGAGGTCGGGAGCGAGCCTGGTGGGAAGTCCAGGAGAGACCATCTCTTGGTGAATAGCCACTAAACCTTCCTGTCCACCTCAGCCCCTTACTGTTTACTCTTCAGAGATCCATTACCTTTGGTTTCCTGCAGGGGGGCGGTTTGCCTTTTATTCACGTTTCCATCCCACTGTCACCACCTTCTGCCCCTTCATTCTTGCATGCTGTAGGCCAGCATGGTTGAACTCCCAGCTCAACATGTGGGGAGCACATCAGTTTTCTATTGTTTCATAACAAAGCACCCCAAAACATATCAGCATAGAATAACTACTGTATCGTCCTGACAGACTATTTGGGCAGCAATTTGGACATGGCACATCGAGGACAGCTTGTCTCTGTTCCACAAGATCTGATGCCTCACGGGGAAGACTTCATGATTAATGGTGACTTGGTCACCAGGGGCTAGAATCATCTGAGTCATCACTCACACTGAGGATGTTGTGATGGTATCTGATGGTTGATACCGGCTGTCGGCTGGGACGTCAGCTGGGCCACGGGCTTGCACAGGGCCACTCTAAGTGGTCTTCCCATACGGACTAGTTTGGGCTTTTTCACAGCGTGGTGGTTGAGTTTCAAGAACCCAAAGAGTGAGTGTCCCAAGATAGCAAGGTGGAAATACATGGCGTTTTTGTGCTCAAACTTCAGAAGTCACAAAGCATCACTTCTGCCATACTCCATTGGTTGAGGCAGTCACAAAGGTCTTCCCAGGTTTAAGGGAGAGGACATGGACCCCTCCACTCAATGGGAGGATTGTCACAGTATAGGAAGAGCGTATAGGATGGGAGATCCTGCTGTGGCCATTTTGGGAAAGAACAATGTGCCACAGGGAGGAAAAGAAGGGTGAACAGAAAGAACATTAAAAAAGACCCTACTCTGCATCAGATACTCTGTACCAAGAGCCATTGACCTTATCATGGAGGGGTCCCTATTCTGACCTTGCAGGTGGGGAAAGTAAGGCTCAGATAGGTTCAGGTACTTACCCAAGGCCACACAGAAAGTGATGGCCTTTACTAGTGGTCCTCAAACTGTAGTGAGTATCATTGTTGGACACCACCCCCAGAGGTTTTGATTCAGTAAATCTGAGATGAGACTCAAGAATTTGCATCTCCAACAAGTTCCTAGATGGTGCTGTTGATGCTGGCCCAGTGACCACACTTTGAAAACTATTGCCATATACTTTTTGAATCCGCATCTGTGTGAACTTCTACCTCATCATACATCTTGTAATGGAGAGCAATGATATTCCTCAACCAGGGTCAAAGAAACAGGATGATGACTTATAAGCATCGTGTCTTTAATTCTAAGAGAAAATGTTGCATAGGCATCAAGATAAGATTTTCTTTATCCCTCACACACTTCTCACTCCGTCTCTCCACTCACTCCTGGAAGTCTTTAGTAAAACACTATAAAAGAACACAGACTTTATCAGCAAAATAACCTACCAAAGGAATGCTATGGGAGGCCACCAATAATAACAAAAGAAAGATGTATCTGATTTGGAGATACCTCGTTATGAAAAACTGGAGATGTCCTTTTCCATTAACGCAGAAGGTTGGAAGTAAGAGAGGTGCCTAAAACCTGAAGACCTGACCCTGAGCCTCCTTCTGGGAGTGGGACCCCATGAAGAGGCCAGAGGGGCCCAAAAGAGGAGGGAATCCTGGAAGGAGAAGTAGAAGGTGTAATAAGTCGTCTTAAGTGCTTTGTACCCTGTATTTCCAGTTCCTGCACATCTCAGATTGCATTTTCTGCTCCCCCTGTTGTTGGGTGGAACCAGGTAGCAAGTTCTTGCCAATTAATCCAAGAAGTGATGCGTGTTGCTTCCAAGCTGGAGCATTCAATTGCCAATGAAAGATTCTCCTTCAGAGCTCTCTTTTTCCTCTGCCACCGTGGCTGGTAATGTCCACGACAGAGGCTGCTGTATCAGCCTGGAGCAGAACACCTGCCGACCCATGATGGAAATATGGAGTGAGAAACAGATGTTTGCTATTTTAAGCCACTAAGATTTGAGGTATTTGTTACTGCAGCATGAGCTAGCCTTTCCTAACTGATACAGAAGAACAGAGAGAAGGAACATCCAGGCATCTCTCCAAGGAGCATTATGAATAGGACAAAATGAGATGGGCTGGGAAAAATAAATAGATATTTTTACTATCCTCTGGCCGCTGTGAAATTTGTGACCTTGTTATGGTAAGATTCTTCAGCAACTCTTCCGGATTTTGCAGGCTTATCTAGGGGGATTTGGGTTGTTTGTCCCCTGTCATTTCCCACTACTTTGCTTAAACTCATTCCAGCCAGATCTGTTCCTTCTCACACGGATCTTATCTGAAGGATAACTTCAATAGAATGGCCTATAGCCAGATTCAGGACTCGGATTCTAAGACTCCCTCCCCTCACTGCCAGCTCTGGATCCACTCAGCAACATTCTCTGTCTTCTGCAGGTTGATGAAGACGCCAAGACTTTGTCAGTGCAATGCAGTCAGTATTCCACCCTCCGCCCCCACCACCTACTCTCTGAGCAGCATCCTTTGGAAGATGCCTGGGGCTTACAGCAGCCGGCATGCA
This sequence comes from Equus quagga, assembly GCF_021613505.1. Lineage (NCBI taxonomy): Eukaryota > Metazoa > Chordata > Mammalia > Perissodactyla > Equidae > Equus > Equus quagga. The sequence continues at coordinate 103,846,283 of NC_060277.1, read as the reverse complement.
TGGCATTCCTGAGAGTATGTCCTGCCAGGCAGGAAGAAGGGAAAGCTTTGTCCTGTTATGTTCCCAGCTCCCAGCACCCCTCCAACGACCAAGGGGCCTGGTTCAGACCATTGTCTGGCCTGATGGAAAGAGAGGGCCTGAATTCCAGCAGAAGCAGCTGAGCTCCAAGCTTGGATGGCAGGGGAGGGCGGGAGCTATCCTAAGCCCCCCCACCCCACCATCTGCTCCTCAGGGTTTTTATTGCTGTCTGATTTTTAAAAATAAGTTCAAGAGGAAAAACAAAGCAAATTGATGAAAAACAATGTGAAGGGTTGAAACAATTTATATTTAGAGTCTAATTTTTTTTTCAGTATATTTTCACCATTTTTAGCTCTGTGGTCCTATGTTTTTCATAAAACTTTGAAAAAGAGAGACCCCCGCCAAAAAAAAATCACAGCATGCCTTCACTCCTCTTGGGGTCACTATGGGAGTCTCTATTTAGTCCCTCCATGCCTTCCTAACATCATCCCAGACCCCATCCAAGGCTCCAAACAGACCCGAAGCTTCCTGTATGGACAGCAGTCTTTTATTTTAGTCACCTGCTACCTGTGAGCAGACTCCCTATATTTGTGTTATTCCCCCTTAGTGGTCTGCATTTCCCCAAGATAAAAGCCAGGTACTTACTTTCCCATGCTTCTTTGCAGCAAAGGCATGGTCATGTGCCTTAGGCTCAGCCAATCAGAAACGCCTTCATGGGACATGGACTTAGGAGTGACCCCAAGAATCAGGCACAGCACAGAATTCTTTTAATAAAACATGGCTGTGTAAACATCTGGTTTCCAGTGTAGACACCGAGCTATCAGAGGCAGAGGCTGTATCTGCAGTGGGGTCCTGGGCTCTGCGTGGTGTTGTCCTGAGGAATGTCCAGGGTGTCCCTTGAAGCAATGCTGAGGGTCATGTGGGCATTGTGTCGAGCTGCAAAGCCACCCAGCCTGGTTCTCTGGACTTCTCCGGCTTTCACGAGTATAGTTTAGTAAATTTCTTTGCTGTTTAAACTCTCCAGAGTGAGTTTTATTCGCTCTTATGAATATTGACTAATAAGAAAGCTGACGTAGCTATTCAAAATGCTCGTTTCTCCTTCGACTGCAAGCCTCACAACACAGAGAAAGATGTTTTTGCAAGGCTCTCCTCTGCTCTCCTGTGGTCTGGTCCAGGGAAGCATCTGAATTTCGAGGCTTTGGAAACTTTATTGATGGACTAATTCTTTCATTCAAAAAATATTAATTGAGCACATGCTGTATTCCAGACAGGGCATGTAGGTCCTTGCCTTCGCAGTATAGTCAAGGAGACAGACATTGACCAAATACTCACACAAACTAATGTAAAACTACAGTTGTAACAAGTACCCCGAGGGAGAGAAAAACAGGGTAAACGGGTCCCTTTGCTTGGGAGATTTGAGCCCATCAGGGAGATAATAAAAGGCTTAATTGAGGAAAAGACACTTGTGGTGGAAACAATGCTACGTGGTCATCAAACTCTCATTTACCTCCTGGGCCTCCCTTGCATCTACGTGGGCTCATGTGACTAGGTTTTGGCCAGTGGGATAAAGGCAGAAATGAGGTCAGCCACTCCCAGGCCTGGCCATCAAATATCCCCCATGCCATCTCCTGCATTCGTGCTTCCCGGAGTCCGAGATGGCAGAGCCAGACAATGGGAAGGTCCTGAATCCCTGAGTGACTGCTTAGAGGAACCCCAAGGGAGAGCCAACAGAAACACATCGGACTTTCATGGCAGTAGGAAACAGACTTCTATTGTGTTAAACCATTGAGTTTTTAAGGGCTATTTGTTACCGCAGCTTAGCCCAGCCTACCTTAACTAATACACAGTTGGGCAGAGAGGTGAAGAATGAATAGGAATAGGGGTTAAATATATAAAGGGAGGAGGTGAAAGCACTCTAGGCAGAGACAGCAGTCCTATGCAAAGGCTTTGTGGTGGGAGGGGGAAAGACAAGAAGGAGGAGTTGGAAAAGACCAATGAGGGTGGACGGAGTGAGAGGCAGCGGGGTTCAAGATAAGGCTATGGAGGTTGGCAGAGGCTAGACTGTGCAAGCCATGTGTTGGCCAAGTGAAAGAGTTATATCTGCAAGATTCATGCTTGCTCACATTCCCACTGGCTGGGGTCCTGTCTGCTTGTTTTCAAGCCAGAGACCCTGGAGTTCTTCACCGTTAGCCCTCCTCACTCCCTGATGCTGAGGCCTTGAGAAGAAGCTGTACTTTTCCATTCTACAGTAAGCTGCCCACATCAAAGCCCAAGAAGCCACAGGCATTTGGGGAGTCGTGGGTCAGATATTTAATTATTCTAATCTAGAAGTCTCTTCTCCACACGCTGCCAAGAACAGAAAGTTCCTTTTTGAAAAATAGGGTCGTTCATCGGAAGAGTTGAATCTCATCCTTCATCTCCAAAGCTCTCAGACTCACCTCAGGACCCCCAAAGCTTGAGAACACACAGACCCCTTCCCTCACTCATGACAACGGACAAACAGGAGGCCTCCAGCATTTGCGGCAGAGGCAAGTGAGGATGGTTTTGGATGCATGCTATTTTTATTTACGATTAAGAAAAGCCACCTTTAAAATGGGGAGATGAGAGTGGACATGGATTCCCAAACAACAACTTTGTTGATCTGATGAAATCAGATAAAGAAATTACTATACAAATATTGCCTCATCTACAAAGCTTAGGCCATTTTTTTTCCCCTTTTGCTCTTTTTGTTTTTATCTGTGAGAAAGATAATGAAAGAGGAAGCTGGAAACCCCATTTCTATTGATGTTTGAACACACAACTTAAGAACCAGAGGAGATCAAAGGGAATGGGTCCCATTTTGATAAAATTATAGCGGCGCTGGCGGAGAGTGTGGGTCTTATTTAGGAACTGGGAGGCAAGGGGTTGTTCACGCACCTTCATCTGAGCCAAAGACAGAGGAGAAATGCCTGAGATTGGAGGGATTAATTAGGAGTGTGGCTAATGACGTTATAGCAGCTGGACACGCATTCGGCTGATGCCTTTCCTTTGGCGAAACCGTCAAGCCCCCAACATCAGTCCCCTCCAACGGAGACATGGATGGTGATGACTCTATCCTACTTCCAGAGAAAGGCTCTCTTGCTCTGAAAATCTGGCCTCAGGTCATTAGCTTTGTTCTTATTGGGATCGGGGGTGAGAGACACAAATAGAGTTGGAAATATAGTGATGGCTAAGGAACCAAAAATATTTCGTGTCCGCTTTGACCAAATTTCTGTCTGTTTTACTCTTAAAATGGATAGTCCAGTGGATGTCCGTCTTCCATCCAGCCACCAGTGCAGGTGGGGGCTTCGTGCCTGACACCTGACTATCCAGTGACTAGGCTGTTGCACCGGTGCTCTTCCCAAAAGCAGGTGGAAACTTTGGGGAAAAACCCACCTTGTAAATACGATCAATAGCTCCATAAATCTAGCGCTGATATTAAGAACTGATTATTCGAATGAAATAGTAGAGATGTGAACATTCCAGGGAGCTGGCCTAATCCTTTACTCCCAAATCCATGCCAGGTGAAAGAGCGGGAAGTTGAAAAACCTCGCCAACCATTTTCGTCCTCAACTAGTCATTGCAAATGAAAATAAACACTCGTAGATGCAACTTTTGACAATCAGTTGAAGTGCTATTCCGCGAACACCAGGTGGTTTTAGTATTAGCTTAATTCAAATGTAACCAGGAAGGTGAATGAATTTCAAAAAGACTAGAAACATATTTTAAAGTGTAACTTATCCCTGTTTCTTCACTGTCTCTTTACTGGAAAAAACAGTAATCTAGCTAGAACTTGTTTAGTTACTAATACGTCAGGCACCATCCTACGTCCTACGTGTGCAATATGCCATTTAAGTCTTGTAACAACCCAGTAAAGAAAGTACTTTCTTATCCCCATTTTACAGATGAGGACACTGAGAAATAACTGCACATAATCATGTAGCCAGTGAGTGGCAGAGGTAACATTTGAACCCTGGTCTGTCTAACCCCCTTCCTCCAGTCTATACTCCCAGTCAGCTGCACACCTCGCCTCTCAGGAGGTTATCGTTTCCAGTAATAGAGATTCCAGTGATCCATCGGCTGAGAGAGTGGCAGAATAGGCAGATGATTCTAGAGCGTGTGACCTCATTCAGACCTTGAAAATGAAACTTCACTTAAAAAAAATAGCCATCTCGCCCTCATACTTAGGTTGATCTACCTACAGTAGAATGAATCAATGACGAAGGCAGCATTTCTAATGTAGCAGCAAGTAATAGTCCAAATTTTTAAACAAAGCTTTGGACAAGCTTACTTTCCCGGTGGATATCTGTCCTTCAGATCTTGGAAAGACATCAACAGTAAAACGTGTTGCCATTTAGTGCAACTTTTGAATAACAATAGCATGGTGTGGTTACCCTATATTGTGCTCTTCCTAAATGATAGGCAAGGAGCTGAGCATTTCACATACGTCATCTCACCTAATCCTCACAACCCCACGAGGTGTGTACTTTTGTCCCATTTTTATAGATAACATCCCCTTTCCCACAGATAAGGAAACTAAGAATCAGAGATGTGAAATAATTTTTCAAGTTCATACAGCTTCTAAGTGGTAGAGTTGGGATTTGAACCCACAACGTTCCAAATCACATCCCATGTTCCGCATCGTGTTTTCCCCTTACTACACTTCAGCAGTAATTCCCATCATGACCGGCTTCTACCCTAATCGGGTCCTCCTCCAGTCCCAGTCTTGGACAAGGCACCACCATCCAGGCATCCTATCCAGAGACCTGAGAGTCCTTCTTGTCTTCTCAGCATCTGCTCCTACCTACATCTAACCCCTCACCAAACCCGCTCACTCTAATTCCATCATCTCTCAGATGTGCCCCCCCCCGCCCTCCCCCAATGCCTACATTTGGAACTCCTAATAACAGACTAGAAAAATGTATGAGAAATCTCCTACGAGTGCATTAGAGATGTTAAAATAGCATTTGTAAATGAAAAACACTTGAAGCATAGCCAGAGGATTGCCACAGGTTTAAAATCCCCCATTATGGGCAGGAGGAAGAAAAAAGAAAAACTAATAAACTCTATTTTGAAAATTTTGTCTCTCCCCCACCCCCACTGAAACATACTCATACATCTCCTATGACTATGAAAATCGATACAACCGTTTTGGAAAATAATTTGGCCATATATATCAAGAGTCATAAAAATGTTCATCTCCCTTGACCCCATAATCCCACTCTCGGGAATTTACCTGAGTGAATGATTCAAAAGAAAAAGAAAAAAAGGGCTAGTTGTATACAGATGTTTGTTACAGCAAGAAACTCAAAGCAGAAGAAATGTTGAATTATAGTGGAATAGTGAAGTAAATTTCAGTGTAATTAACTCAGTGGTGCATTAGGCAGTTGCAAAAATAATGAATGTGGGCAGTAGGTAGAACCTTGAAAAAATATAAAGGAAATAATGCTGACTGAAATATATATGCTTCACAATTATAACTACATAAAAATATGTATTTTTACAGATGAAAAATGGACGGGGCGTTGGATAAATGTAAATAATGTATAAGATTGATTAGTGGGCTTATGGACACAGCTTCTTTCATGCTTTAGAATGGATGAAAACGTTTTCAAGCCCCTTTGAAGCATCCTGATGAAGGGAGTGGCTGCGGCGGCTGTGATTGGGGTCTCCAGCCCCAGATCTATGGAGGGAGGGGCCTTCCTGCAGCTTGCTTTACTGCACATAGGGAAATTGGCCAGCTCCCCAGACAGGGCCGTGGCTGCCCAATGTCAGGGACAGCTGGCAGAACCCTCGGAGGCCTCCCCATCCTGGAGACAGAACCAACTCCTTGTTCCCCTTAGTGACTTGTCCCCTGGTAACTGAGAGCGGCTGGGTCAGGAATTGGGTACTGACTCTCCCCTAAGGATAGAGTCTGTCCCAGGTCCAAACAGCAAGTCAAAGTTCCTGGGCAAGAAGAGGAACATAGGTCAGTATCCTGGTGAGGGCAGGAGTAGATTCTGGGTAGCTCAGAATCACAATGATTAGACGCTGGTGAGGAGGATTAGAGAGATGTATCAAAGCTCCCAATGACAAGATTCAAACCCCACAGGGCACTGGGCTTGGCCTCACTGCCCACTGCCCCCGTCTGTGGTTGATCAAGTGGCCATTCCAACCTTACATGCCTAGTCAGTCTGCTCCTCAGCTGAGCCTGCTCAGCCATCCCACATGGCATGACCCCCTTTCTTCTCTCTTCTGTACCTCTCCCTCCGCTTCATTCTCTTCTTTTCTCCCTTCCTTGGCCCCAGCCCTGTCAATGACACCCAAGGGCGCAGTTTAGTCCCTCAGTGGGACCCAGTGCTAAATGAAGGTTGGCTCATTAGGATGGGTCCTTACAGATATTGTGTTGGATTTGTCACTCTTGTCCCTGCTGAGCAATTCCAGATGTGGCCAATTGCTGGAGGCTTGGGCAAGGCTCTCCACAGTGCCATCCTGTGAGTAAATACCAGTTCATCACAAATGAGATGCCCGACACTGGCTTTCTTCTGGCTACACACAGAAAGGCCAGAGAACTAGGTCTTTGGCTGATCAACACGCAGCGGGCAGGAAGCCAGCAGGAGCTCCACTGTCCCTCTCTACCATCTTGGACTTCCCTCCCAAGCAGCTGCCTTAGGATTTTTAAACGCTATTTGTTCGGGGGACAGTAGTTTTTGCCAAGGCTGTCACTGGACTCAAAGGAGTTTGAAACTGGGTAGCTCAGAATCACAATGATGGCTCTTAGCCTGTCCTCTCTTGGCAGGTGCCCCCTGTGCCCATGAGAAGATGGATAAATCCCACCTACAGAGAAACTCACAGAGAAGAGACCAGAATTAATTAGCAAGAAGATGTTGTTATAAACAACATTTTCTTAAGCAATGCGTTTGTTACTTTTAATCCCAAAGTTAAACCAAATCAGACTCATCCAGTTTAGACTAGTAAGAATCTGTGTCAAGGAAGACAGAACTAATATGCTTATTATCATTTGTACACCAATAGGTCCACCTAAGCTCTTGGGGGCATTTAGAAACTGCAAATATTAAACATTTAAATGTAAATATTCCATCTGGACTCTTCTTATATTTTGCAGCACTTGTTGTTGTTCTTGTGGTTGTTGCTGTGGATTTAGGGCAGGATGGCTCAACCTGGGCACTATTGACATGTGGGGTGGCTCATTCTTTGCTGTGGGGCCGCCCTGTGCATTGGACGATGTTTAGCAGCATTCTTGGCTTCTACCCAACAGATGCCAGGAGCACGCCCTCAACTGTGACAACCGAAACATCTCCAGACACTGCCCAATATCCCCTGGGGGGCAAAATCGCCACTCTACCCTCTGAGAACCATTGGTTTAGGTAGGAGAGGTGGAGGAGGAGGATGGTCCCTAATTCGGAGTAAAATTCAAACCGGTTCCTGCGCAGATGATCACGTCCTCACAAAGAGACTTCTCCACGAATGGGATGTTGCTGCGCTTTGTGTCAGAAACTGAATAGAAAGATAAAGTTTCTAGCGCCACCATATCTAGAAAGGAGAATGCCCTAGCAGAGACACCCTGTTATTGATGGTCACCTGGCACATCTGAAATGTCCCTGCTTTTACAATGGCATTTGTGTGAGTGGGGGCGTTTACAAACTTATACACAGGCAGAGTAAGAAAAACAAGTTTTTAAGAAAAAATATTCATCTCGTGGTTCCTTAAAATGAACCCTCTCAGCACACCTCCAGTTGTGTTTGGTCTTATGAACTCAGACTGTCTGGACTGCAGAGAAGCTTAGAAGATTAATCAGAAATGACGAAAGCATTTCTGAAATTCTTAGGTATGTTAATTTCATATAGAGTGATATTTACCCTGGTTGTCTGACTTGTGGCTTTTTCAGCTACACTTATTGGCAAAAATGAGGTCCATACACAAGCGATGATGAGCAATCTGAATTCCTCACCTGTGAAACTTAGAATATGGACTACAAGCTTGTATTTACCATTACTACACAGAAATGGGACATTGTGTGTCTTATTTATTTAGCAAATATATATAATGCTTACTATATACCAGGCACTGCCTTAAGTGGCTCATAAATATTAATTCATATAATACTTGTAACAAGTCTATGAAGTAAATACTATTGCTGTCTCCCATTTCACAGGCAGCAACACAGAGGCACAGAGAAGTTAAGTAATTTTCCCAAGGACACACAGCTGGTAGGAGGCAGAGACACTATACCACCTTGCCCTGGGGAATTAAAAAAAAAGCAAGTGATGAGCTGGAATCAGCCTTCTTGTCCCATCTCTGTCACTTTCGATTTGCTCTTATGTACATTGCTTAGCTTTGCTGGGCTCCATCTCCCCAGCTGTAAAAGGATGAAGTGAAATCAGTGTTTTCCAAAGTGTGGTGGAACGAGAGATTATTTTAGGTAATATATAAAGGAGATTTTTTTCATGGTTATATATTTATTTTCATATTAGAAAAAATACATGATATAGATAATCTATATATCTCTATCTATCTATCTATAATGTCCCAAACCTGTATTATCACAGATAGTATTGATGAGATGAGACCCGAGTGGCTAGGAGCACCATAGTTTAGAACCAAGTTCAGAAAACGGAATCACACAGCTGACGAGATAGGCCCTTGACACTCACATGTCCCCACCCTACCTGAGTCAACATGGTTTGAGTGGGGATGACTCCATTCCTCTACACCAAGGTGGCCATCTGACCCAGGCCTGGCCACACCAATGGTCCTGGAGATGGGCATGTGATCCAAGAGGGCCAGCAAGGCCTCTCTGGGGCTTTTGCTGGAATGATGAGACAGCTCAGGACTACCAGGGGCCTCTTGCCACCGCCTAGAGGGGATGGAGTCCAGACAGAGACACAGAGGGCCAGGAGCGCAGAGAGAGGGGCTCGGGGGCACCATCTGAACCTCAGAGCTGGCTGGGTGGACCCCAGATCTACCCTTGACCTTTCCATTATCTAAGGCATGTCTTCCTCTGGTTTAAATTTTGTTTCTGTCCCTTGCAGAGTTTCACTGATCACAGGTAGGAGATGTGGTCTTGGGATGTCGTGAACAGCTGCTGTTTTCTAGTACCAGCTGGTGACAGCATTGGCTAAAAAGCTACGGCCACTTCGGCGGGGAGAAAGGGGAGACACGGCAGCCACATCCACTCCTCTGCTGGAAGTAATGGCTGTACGTCTCTGCTGTGTGTCAAGCAGCATGGGGAGAGCAGAGAGGCAAACTCTGGTACTGATTTCCCTGGGCCTCCGTTTTCTCATCTGTAAAATGGGAATAATACTGTCTCCTCGGTGGGGCCGTCCTGGGGCTAAATGGCATGACACATCGAATGAAGTATCCTGACCCCACAAACTGGTAGCAATCCCTATGTTGTGCCAGTGTTTTCTAGAAACTATTGTATTGAGCGTGATGCTCACCACAATCCTACACTTTAAAGTAATCATTCCTGTTTTGCTCCTGAGAAACTAGGATTCAGAGAGGTTAGGTGACTTGTCCACGATGAAATGGCCAAGAAGAAACAGAGTTGTCATCTGAGCCAGGTCTGACACACCCAATCCAAGGCCTGGGTGTCTTGAAGGGACATTTCAAGATCTGGAAGCATGTCCCCAAGGAGCGAGTCATCAGAGGCGAAGGAGTGGGAAGACCACCGATGGTGGCAAAGAAGTAAGACAAGATAGCAAAGCAAATTCCCCGAGAGCTCCTCTTACATCCTGCCCACCTCGGGAAGTTCCTTGGAAAATCCTGGGGCTGAGGCTCAGAGGAAAACCAGCTTCGTGGAACAAAGGTATAGAATAATCCAGCAAACACCCAGTCCCAACGCATCAAGAGGAGCTGACATTAATACACGACCACAGATCCCAGATGTTGTTATGGTTGGATTACACGGACTTGGAAAGTTCGGGCATGAAATGCCTGAACGATAACAATAGAAAAGAGATCAAAAGCCCAAAGAAAGAAATCAGGAGAAATGAAAAACAGAAGGAACTGCAGGGCAAGATGAAAGCGGAGAATTACAATTTGACACCAAAGCGGAGCCAGTGTTTAAGGTTTTGCTGGCAGTTGACCCATATCCAGATGAGATTTCTGCAGCATTACTGGAGGTATGAAATTACCATCTTTGAGTGGTTCTGTAGACTTCTGGGACCTCAGGGTCAAAAGAGTTCCCTGACAGTCTCCTAGGCTCACCCCGGCCTTTAAATAATCTTGGAGGTGCTCAGCGCCTGAATCTATTCAGACCCTGTCATAGTCAGCTCCTCCATAAAGGCTAGGGAGATCAGCAAGGTAGAAGAGGGATTGAAAATACAATCCCCCTGGCCACAGTCTCTAAGAGTCTCATTGCCCCACGGATCAGAACACTCTCAGTGTCTCAATTCAGATAGCAGAGGATCTAATTTACACTGACTTTAGCAAAAGAGAGAAGGTGTTGGCTCAGGTAACTAAAAAGTGAAGAGACATCTAGCTTTAGGTATGGTTTGATCCAGGGGCTCAAAAGATGTCACCAGGACTCTCAATCTCTCTGTTCCATTCCATATTTGCTTTATTCTCAGTCTTCACGTGGAGACATGGTGTCAGATTTCAAGCCGATATCCTCCTAGGCTTGAGTCCAACAAATCTCTCTCCCAAAAAGTCGCAGCAAAAGACTCATCAAGACCCACTGGCTCTAATGGGGTCACATGCCCATCCCAGTGACCAGAGGAATATGATGCTCTGACTGTTCTGAATCACATGCCTGTACCTAGAACTGGTGGTAAAGTCAACTCCATCTCCAGACTGAGAACTGAGAGTAGGAAATGAGTGTTTCCCCTGCAAAAGTAGGCTCTCATCATTAAAAGAAGGTAAATGGGTGCTGGAAATCAAATCCAATGGGTCTCGCGCATTCCCCACCCCAGCTCTGTCCCCTGAACATGATCCCCTTTGCCATTTTCTTCCATCACAGCAAAATAGGAAGTAACAGCATTATTACCTGGCTCATAAATATCAATGCCATATATCATCCACATAAGAACCACTCATTGACACCTACTTTGACCATGCAGTGTTCTGGGCACTGGGGACACAAAGTGAGTCCAAGACCTGGTTCTCATCACTGAGAAACCCACACTCTAGTAAGCTTAGGGGAACATTGGTCTTAATGGAAAAACATTAACCTGAAATTTTTCAAGAAACGTCTCGTTTCTTTAGTTAGGTCTCTTGGGAAGAGAGCTGCCGTGCCCCCTTCCCATACCCCAAATTTTAACCAATGACTTGACAATTAACAACACATTTTTGCATTTATTTTTGTATTTGAGACTCTCAATATCCTTAGGAGCTATTTTTATTTAGCATTTTATGGATAAAGGAGAAAAGCTCAGAGAGGTTGGGTGACTTGCATGGAGTTACATGGCTCAAAGGCAGTTATACCCAAACTTCAAATCTTCTCCTCCAACCACACCCCAAGGCACATGAACCTGCCAGAACTCACAAACTCTGCTGCTCATGCTGGATACAAAGGAGGCCAGAGGTCCAACAAGAGGTTGTCTTGACAGAGGAGCTGGAAGCCATCAGAGGCCCAGACTGTTGTCTTGCATTCTGTACTACTCAAGCAAGTATACAAAATTGGAAGTCTTCCTACAGTTGAATTCATTTAATCAACAGCATTTGTTTGTCCATTTGGCCTGTTTACTAGATGCCAGTCACTGGGCTAAACCCTAGAATTACCAAGACAAAATAGGTCCATGCCCTCCAGGAATGCACATTTTGGGAAGGCAGAGGAGAGTAACTGTTGGCAAAGCCATGTGAGGAATGCAATGGTCAAGGAGGGCACAGTCAGCCCAGGAAGCCAGGAGGAGGACACCGGCCGAGATGGGGAAGGCTTTCAGGAAAGAAAGCCCGAGAGAAAGAACGTGGGGTGCATCAGCTATCAGGGTTGGGAATGGTGAAAAACATCTGCATGAACTGGAAGTGGAGAGTAAGGAGGGGGAGTTGGGGATGCGAAGCTGGTGATACTGGAAAGCTGACATGGACACAAAGGAGATTGGCCACTAAACCCTGCGGGCTCCAAAGTGGACAGAGACTCGTCTAAGCTCCCTCCAGCTGCAGTGCAGTAGATGAGTTGGATGTGGGCGAGTTTGTAGGCGCACAGAGCAGTCAGAAAGCCATTGGAGTCATCCTGGTGAGAGCTGGTGGCCCCCAGATCTAAAGCAGGACTGGCGGAGATGGGAGAAATGCTCAGGTTGGAGAGGGATTCAGATGGAAGACGAGCCTGGACTGGCAGGGTTAAAGAGGGAGGTGCCATGGAGCGGAAAGTCAGAGGTGGCCCCTGGGGTCCTGGTCAGTATCTGTGCCTGGCGATGTCGGTCAATGAGAGGGGTGTGGGGTACATGGGGGGAAGATGCTGAGAGGTTTTGAGCTATGTCGAGGTTGCAGTGTTTCGGGAATGAAACAGGCGAAGTCCACTGGGTTGCAGGATATGTGGAGTGGGGCTTCGAGACCAATCTGGGCTGGAAAGAGAGGCAGGAATTATCCTGAGATATCCAGGGAAGTGCGGTGCATACAGGTGGTCGCTAGCGCTCTGGAATCGGATACATCACGTGGGCGGAGTTTATCGACTGCAAAACAGACCAAGTATAAAGTCCCAGGAGACAACACTTAAGGGGTATGAAGAAATCCAGGAGAGACGGACGTCCTGGGAGCCAAGGGAAGGGAAAGTTTTCAAGGAGAGGTTAATAGTCAAAAACCACAGGGACATCTGGGGAGATAAGGGCAAAACAGTGCCTCTTGGATTTCGCAAGAACAAAGTCCTTGGGCTCCTTGGCAAGTGTGTCAGTGAAAGGATAGGACCAGCAGCCAGCATGCAGTTGATGAAGAGGTGAATGGGAGGTGATGACATGGCTGGGGACAACTCTTTCAAGAAGCTCGGCAGGGAGGGGATGGAGAGAGATGGGGCCGAGGGGTGGAGAGAGGGTTTGGAGCCTGGGGATTTTGGCTGTTGTTATTGTAAGACGGTACAAGGCTTAGGCAAGTTTATATGACCCTCAGCAGGCGGGTGGGGATGGATGCAGGGTTCAGAGGGCAGAATGAGAGTCTTCCTCTGAGGCTGGAGGGAAGAAGAGGAGAGAGAATCAGGATGTAGACAAATGCATTGGTGTGAAGGCAAGACTTTGAGAGAAGTCAGCCCGATAACCTGAATTTCCTCAAAGAATTAGGAGGAAAGAGTGTCTGCCGAAAGCGAGGGGACAGGCCTGAGTGGGCAGGCAGGGCTGGACTTGAGGATGGTGGTAAAGATTTTGAGCAGCGCTGAAGGGGCAAAGAGAGACCGCCAAGAAGTGTTGGGACCATTGAACTTAGAAGCTCTAAGGTCCCAGTGGCCCAGAGCCATCCAATTGTGTGGTTTTCAGATCTTCTGATCTGGAATTCACGGCAAGGTCAATGGGGCTGGGATGAAATATTTTACATATACAGAAACAATTAGCTAAACTATTAAAGACAATAAAATAAAATTGAAGAGAAATTGTTTAAGCTACTCATGGGAGCAAACTTTTCAAGCATTTTGGCAACACCTATCTACTGTCCTAATGTGGGAAGGTAGAAAAAGACACTGATCCGTTCAGTGACCACTGGAGGTAGGTCCACAGAATTCCTACTTGACAACACTTCTTAACCTGAATTGCTTTACTAAGAGCCCTTGACAGTAAAACGTTTCCAAATGTGCCCTGATTGATATTTTTCAATAATTCAGACTGGGCAATGGGAATGAGTAGAAACCCATATTTTAAAACTTAATGGAAGTTTTCATTTTAAGAAATGAATCCTAAGAACTGAAATACCAGCATGCTGGAAAACCCAATTAATGTAAGGTATACAAGCAATACTTTCTGTATGTATCTTTGACTTGGAACAACAGTCAATGTTCTTGTTGACATCCTGCTAAACCCAAAACAGATCTACTATGAGGGATGGAGAGGGGGCGGGAATGGTTAGCCAATGGTCCATCCTCTCAGCTTTTGGGGGTTGTATATTCTGTAAGGGGAGTGGAGTGGGAGGTGAGGGATGGAGACCAATCTTAAAGATTGCTCTTGGGGCCAGCCCAGTGGCACAGTGGTTAAGTTCGCACGTTCCACTTAGGTGGCCCAGGGTTCGCTGGTTCAGATCTCAGGCATGGACCTACACACCGCTTGTCAAGCCATGCTGTGGCAGGCGTCCTATATATAAAATAGAGGAAGTTTGGCACAGATGTTAGCTCAGGGCCAATCTTCCTCAGAAAAAAGAGGAGGATTGGTGGCAGATGTTAGGTCAGGGCTAATCTTCCTCAAAAAAAAAAAAGATCAAAACTACACTAAGATATCACCTTACACCCGTTAGAATGACAAAAATATCTGAAACTAATAGCAACAAATGTTGGAGAGGTTGCGGAGAAAAAGGAACCCTCATACACTGCTGGTGGGAATGCAAACTGGTGCAGCCACTATGGAAAACAGTATGGAGATTCCTCAAAAAACTAAAAATAGAACTACCATACGATCCAGCCATCCCACTACTGGGTGTTTATCCAAAGAGCCTGAAGTCAGCAATCCCAAAAGTCCTGTGCACCCCAATGTTTATTGCAGCACTGTTTACAATAGCCAAGACGTGGAAGCAACCTAAGTGCCCAGCAACAGACGAATGGATAAAGAAGATGTGGTACATATATACAATGGAATACTACTCAGCTGCAAAACAGAACAAAATCATTCCATTTGCAATAACATGGATGGACCTTGAGAGAATTATGTTAAGTGAAATAAGCCAGCGAGAGAAAGATAATCTGTGTATGACTCCACTCATATGAGGAATTTAAAACTATGGACCAAGAACAGTTTAGTGGATACCAGGGGAAAGGTGGGGTGGGGGGTGGGCACAAAGGGTGAAGTGGTGCACCTACAACATGACTGACAAACATTAATGTACAATTGAAATTTCACAAGATTGTAACCTATCGGTAACTCAATAAAAAAAAAAACTGAAAAAAAAAAAAAAAGATCACTCTCATGTCAGGGTTGTGGCAGGCCAGAATGAAGTGAGGAAACCATATTAGAGATCTGATGAGAGATGACAGTGGCTCCTGCCATTGCAAATGGTGGCATTGGGGGCAGAGAAGTGGGCAGGCTGGAGCATATCTCCAAGGAGGAGCTGACCTGGCTTGCTGAAGGACTGAAACTAAGTGGAAAGGAAGAGAACAGACCAAGAACAACTCTGAGATTCCTGGCTGAAAACTGGAGGGAGGGCAGTGCCATACAGTGAGATGGGTAAGAGTCGATGGGGACCATGTTGGGGAGGCTGCTCCTGGGGCAGAAGTGTGGAGTTCCATTTAGGACTGATTGAGTTGAGATGCTCATGGACATCTAAATGGAGATGCCTGTCTGCTTGGATGGACTGGGAGTTGTGGGCCTGGATGAGACCCTGCTTGACTGTCACGATTTTACCTTTTCAAAAATCATCCTTTGACGTTTGGCATGGAAAGTGTTTATGCTACAGATCAAGGATTGGCATGGATATTACCAAGTAGGATTCCAAAATTGCATTACATGTACATGTATATACACATCCACGGACAAAAGTCTAGGAGGATTACAGCAAAATGTTGTCTAGGAGTCATTCCTGATTTGAACATCTTCCCTTCATACCTCAACCACCAGTTATGACACACATCCTCTTTAGTCTTAAAGGGAAGTCCAACCCCAGAAAGGATTGTCCTAAAAATGTTTAATATAACATTATTCATTCCAAAATTATTCATGAAGCCTACACGGTATGGTGGAGTGTGAATAGGGTGACCAACTTGTCCTGGTTTGCCCAGGGCTTTCCCAATTTTAAAGTGAAAGTCTCATGCCCAAAGAACCCCGTCAGTCCCAGGCAAACAGGGACAGTTGGCCACCCCAACTGGAAATCAGTTAACTCTCCTGCTTGGATCATGGATTTGCTCCTTACTGGCCACCTGGGCACCCGTGAGAAGACCGCTTCCGCTCTCTGCCTGAGTTCGGTGGCAAATATATACCCCTGTTGTGCACGTCTAGTTGTGAGGATGAAGTGAGGTCAGCATATGAACTTAGTAAACCATGACAGTTGGTGCAAAGGGTTATTATCACTTTGTCCCCAAAATAACTTTACACATTGGCAAGACTTTGTGTGACATTACAACATAAATAAGATGAAAGAACAATTACCAAGAAGATGGTCATTGATTACAAGCTGACCATATAATTTGTTGTCTAAACCAGTGTTGAGTGTGAAAGGGGAACCCTTAATTAATACACTTGGATAACAGTAGTAAACAAGGACTGTCCTCAGTAAACCGGGCCATGCAGTCACCTGGGCATGGACCACAATGTGACTTGGGAACAGGACTGGCATCACAGGCATGCAACCAGAGCAATCACACAGGGCCTCACGCTCAGAGGGCCATGCATGTGGTTTAATGCTCTGCTGTCGCCCTCTTGAAATTCTTAATAGCTTTTGAACAAGGGGCCCCACATTTTCATTTTTCACTGGACCCCCCAATTATACAACTGGCCTTGGGAGAAGCCTGTGGTGCAGCAGGGAGAGATGGCGTGCCCTCTGACACCCCTTCCAGGTGAAGGCAGCTAAGCTTCCAGGCCCCCAAGCAGAAAGTTCTGGTTTTCACCCCAGCTGGTTCAAATCCCCTGGACTTAAAAATAGCAGCACATAATGGGATAAAAGATGGAGCCTGGGGTCCCTGAGCTGCTGCCTTAACTCCATTCCGCCAGGCTCAGAGCAGGTGCCGGCCTGCAGCGGGGAGCCAGCCAGCACAAGCTCAGAGGTGTTTCCCGGGAACAACCGCACGCCTGTGTGAACTCTGGTTTTGTCCTTGGCCAACACTTCCGCAGCCTGACAGTCTTGGGCAACTGAGCAGCTGGATGAACCCTCGAGGGCGTCTGAATGTTAGTCATCCTGTGGAGTTAAACCTACTGATGTGGCAAACTCCAGCCACGCTAATGGCTGCCAATGCCAGTGATGGGGCTTTCAAGGGCAAGAACTGTAAAATCTGGTTCACTATCTTAACAACCCAGAACAAAGCCAGGTGGCATGGCCAGGAGAGGGCAGCTCAGAAGTGAATAAGAAGTGGATCCCATACGCCGGGGTGAGCCCTAGAAAAGGCAGCAAGCAGCCAACTACAGCAGAGCGCTGGAGCCTGATTGGGAGGCAGGGAGGGGTGATAGAGACCATTGTTTTCCAGTCGTGCCTCCCAGGGCCCCACCGTCCCACTTGGTTATGGCAATTTCTCAGCCCCCGCCCTCCTGGCATTGGGGTGAGACCATTCTCTGTTGTGGGGGCTGTCCCGTGCATTGTGGGCTGACTAGCAGCACCCCTGGCTTCTACCCACTAGACACCACTAGCAGACTATCCCCTGCAGTTGTGACAACCCAAAAATGTCCCCTGACTTTGCCAAATGTCCAAAATTGCCTCTAATTGAGACCCTCTGGTTTGTGGCATCACAGAGTATCTACATTCAGGGTGACTGGGAAGATTCGATGAGTTTGTAAATGTTAAGGTACTCAGAATAGTGTCCGACAGGGTCAGCACTCTGTAAGATAAGTATTTGTCAAATAAATAAAATTACTGTACCCCTGCTGCCCGATTCCACCCCACATGGAGTCTGCGTTGGTCGCCCTGCACTGTCATCACACCACGGGCTCTCTGTGCCTGCACAGCCGCCACCCCGGGGCCTTGTTCACACCTCTGTTTGTGGCTCTCCCACTTGCTACCAGGGCAAACGTCTTACCTCTCTGTGCTTCGGTGTCCGCAGTGGAAAAATGGGGAGAATCGCTGTATTTATCTCATGGGTTGTTTTGAAAATTACGTGTTGTCATGTATGAAAGGCACTGGCACCAGTGGCTGGCACACAGTGAGTGCTCCAGGACTGACTAATGGGAATTGTTATTACGGCCCAACAGTGCCTGGCGGGTGTTAAAAAAACAAACACGCACACGCTGTGTGGGCCTGGGTGTTGTGGGTATGTGTTTAAGACTGGAAACTGTGTGCTGGCCTCCAAAATCAATCGGGGATTTTTCTTTTTTCTGCTGCTTTTCTCTTCTCTCTCTCCTTTTTTTTTTCCTTTTTTTGAGGAAGATTAGCCCTGAGCTAACTGCTGCCAATCTTCCTCTTTTTGCTGAGGAAGACTGGCCCTTAGCTAACATCCGTGCCCATCTTCCTCTACTTTATATGTGGGACACCTACCACAGCATGGCTTACCAAGCAGTGCCATGTCTGCACCTGGGATCCAAACTGGCGAACCCCAGGCTGCTGAAGCAGAACGTGTGAACTTAACTGCTGCACCACCGGGCCGGCAACCCTCTTCTCCCTCTTTTTTTTAATGGGGCAGGGAAAGGATGGTAGAGCTGGGTCCTACTATACAATGCCCAGCTCCACTTCCTCCTTAGGTTGCAAAGCTAACCTTGGGTTTCTAGAATCTTCCTCTGTGGCAGATCTGTCCCGTGCAGCTCCTTCACAGGAGCGAGGAGTGGGTGGTAGGGTGAACAAGTGTTCAGATTTGCCCAGGACTGACTGGGTTCCTAGGGGGTTAAACCCAAAAAGTCCTAGGCCAACTCAGATGAGATGGCCACCCCAACTGAGAGTGTGGGATTCTCCACTGGCTAAAATGATCCTTCCTTGTCAGAAACCCTATTCCCAGTGGGAGGCTCAGAGACGCGCCTCCTGCCGTGCCACGGCTCCCTGGCTGTCACAGGGATGTGGGCGCCTTGCCCGGCTGCTGCCCTGCTCCCGCTCTGCCCCTTCCTTGTGCCTTGGGGTCTGGCAGTGGCATTATCCCCTAGCAGGGCCCAGAGCCTGCCCCAGCCCCAGCCCAGCAGCCAGCACAGGCCCTTCCAGGCCCCCCTCCCGGCCATTTCAGGACCCCTGTGCTTGCTCACATACAGTCTGCCTCTGCCTAGGTGCTGCCCAACACTGGGTCTCTCGAAGAGAATCGCTGGAACCAAATCTCAGTGACTTATCAGCGTTCTTTTGCCTCCTTCCAAAGCTTCCAGAAAGGACACTTGTGGATGAGGGCAGCAATTAACTTTATCATCCATAAACGATCAGAAGTAAAACCCAACAGCTGGTGTGAATCATGAGAACCATCACCACTTCAAAAGTTCGGGGGTTTATTTTTTCTGGTCCAGAGAAGGCGTGCCACATTTCAAATCTACCCCTCCAGACCCTTCTTCTACAGGCAGAGAACTTGGACCCACTGGAAATCATATAGCTCTCCAACTGGCCACGGGGAACCAACCTGGGGCACGGACACCAGGTGGGACGGACCCCAAGCAGCCCCCACGGAGGCGAGGAAGGCGACTGAGGGGCTTCTCTGCAGAGGGCAGCCATGAGCCTAGAATTTTAACTTACGCTCTTGATCCCACGCCAAGGCCCCAAGGAAAAGGAAAGAAGTCCCCCACCCCCTCCTCCACCCCCGCTCCCTGCCAGTCAGCATGGTAAAATGATCTGGGAAGAAAAATGAGGGGAGGAAAACCAGACGGAGGTGGAGAGGCTGCCCAGAAATGGCTGCTTTTGTCAACTTGGATTTCTTCGCCGGCAGAGACAGTGTCGACGGAAAGCAAGTGTATTTGTTCCAAGACGGGATGCCCCGTCGAGGAAGGGGCCAGTTCCCAAATGCAGATAGATCCACAGACAGAACTACCATCACCACCGCCCACAGTCTCATAACGGCTCCATCATAGAACCGGTCTAAAACCATCGGGCGCGCACCCTTGACAATGACCGGGTGGTTAGTAATGGCTCATTAGCCTCTTCCTGGAGATAATTTACATCTCGTCTGAGCCTCTGCTTTTCAGGCATTTTCCTGTCTCGGCTCTGGGCTTTTTCTTTTTCTTTTTTTAAAACTAAATCCATTTAATACTCGAGCTGATTCTCCAAAATATCTTAGATCAGTACCTACAACTTGAAACTAGTTTTTTTCCCCCAGCGAAGAAATTGCCTGGCGCTGATCCCTACTGACCCTTCTTGATCTCCTGTAGTTGAAAAGTGCCTTTGGTGGGGGAATTTTAAAAATCATTACCACCAAATACTTCAAATGGAATTCAGATTGGAGCCCATTGCACATTTCATGGCTTCGTGACATTCTTGTTCAGGAATGAATCTTTTATGAAAGGTCTATTTTAAGTGGCACCTTCCAGAACCTTATTTTTGTCTCAGAAAGGAAAAGGCAGAGGCAGGAGCTGGAGACTTCCGACTCCCCCTGAGCTTAACTTGGCTCTCGGCGGGCAAGGGCGGTGGGCTCTGGGCAGATCGGGTGCTGGCTCTGCTCTCAGGCCCTGCCGTTTTTTCAATCAGCCTGTTTTATTCAACTGAAAACAACCCCTGAGGGCTGAAGCACGCTGTCTCCGCTGTTCCCGGAGGCGGAGGATCTCATCTCATCTCGGGCACCAACTGCTGACCAGTGGGATTTCTCACCTCCGCCAGGGAACAGCCCCTTTGAGTTCCCCACACCTCTCGGGGCCTGGAGGCTAGTTCTGGCCCTCCATCAGCGGGCCCGGAGTTGTTTTTCCAGGTGTGAGAGAGGCTTCCATTGAGTCGTCCGCCCACTCTTGTCTGTTCATTCCACAGATTTTTACTAACTTCTGTTAAGAAGAAAATATCCAAAAACTTGGAAATAAGGCAAAAAGATTACTTCATGCCCTTCCAAAGTCATGCTAGAGCATTGTTTGATGAGCCCTGCTGTCCTAGACGGGACATGGACAGGTGGACAGGGACTCCGAGACCGTGGGGGAGGGGGAGTTGGTTTACTGGGGGCGGGCGCTCTCAGGAGAGACACCTGTAAAGCAGTGAGGAACGAAGAATTGGGCAGAGGAGAAGCTGAGGTGCGGTGTGGTTGCCGCTGAGGCCTCAGCCCACCCCACGCAAACCTCTGGAGCTGGGGTGGCCCTTCAGTGTTGTCCCAAATTGAGTCAAGGGGATCAGGCTTTGTAACACCTGTTCAAGACCACCCAGGGGTGGGGGAGGGAGGGTGTAACCTTGGGGAAGGCAGCTTCCTTCCATCTCAGGCAATTCCCAGTGAGGGACAGAGCTGTCACCCATCAACAGCTGACATTCGCAGCAGCTGGGTGACAGTGCTACGCACTGAAGAAGGGATCTGGATAACACCAGGAGGTCACTCGATATGAAGTCATTTTGACTTCTTATTTATTATTGATTAAGACCAAGACGCTAACTTATAGGAAATTGATAAGTTACCAATGATGTTTGTCCGGTAGAGATAGAAACAATTCCTGTCTGGTAGAAAAGATAGCCCCAAAGGTCACAGACATTGCCCCATAGGACACTCATCAGTTTTGAATTTAACTTAGCAAAGTCACTTCCAGCAGTTTCTTTCAATGACAACATGTACTTCAGTCTCTCGTACTTTCCTGTGAACCAGCTTTATCATCCTGCTGGTTTCCTCGTTCATGAATTAAATAACCTTTGACCCACCGGGGGCTAGGACTAAGGAGAGGAAGGAGGGGCACCTAGAGGGGAGCCATCTTTGCTTCGTCCCAGTTCCACCCCTGGACCCATACTTACTGTATTATTCTGAGTCATTTTTTAACTTCTTTTGAAACTTAAACTTTGCCTTCTCTGAGCACCTCCTGTATGGCATTGAGTCAGCCACTCTCTGATGAGCTCTGGTTATTTGTTGGGGTCTATATCTCACTCCAGAATGGTTGGAGGCGAACAAGTACCCGCTGTGCTCAAGGCAGTGTCTGAGGCACAACGATGAAGCTGGGAGGCTGTATGGTGAGGCAGGTGTGATCGAAGGCCCTGGGTTCAAATCCACTACTTACTATTAGCCATGTGGTCCTGGGCAGATGACTGAACCTCTCTAAGCCTCAGCTTCCACATCCTTAAAATAAGATCCAGAAGTACCGCGGGGAGCGAATGCATGTAAAGTGATTTGCCCAGGAACCGCCATATAAGGATTCAATAAATGGCAGATATTAATATTAGCCGTTTTTTTTTTATTGTGGTAAATTACGTACCATAAAATTTATCATCTTAGTCATTTTTAAGTGTACAGTTCTGTGGCATTAAGTACATTTACATTGCTGTACAACCAATCTATTTCCACCATCCATTTCCAGAACTTTTCATCATCTCCGACTGACACTCTGCCCCCTTTAAACACTAGCTCCCCCTACCCCAGCCCATGGCAACTGCTCCTCTACTTTCTGTCTCTATGAATTTGACTGTTCTAGGGACCTCATATAAGTGGAATTATACAATATGTGTCCTTTTGCATCTGAATTATGTCACTTAGCATAATGTCTTCAGGGTTCATGCATGTTGTAGGATGTGTCAGAGATTCATTCCCTTCAAGGCTGAATAATACTCCATCATATGTCTATACCACGTTTTGTTTATCCATTCATCGTTGGTGGACACTTGGGTTGTTTCTACCTTTTGGCTATTGTGACTTATGCTGCTGTAAACAAGGGTATACAAATAGCTATTTTAGTCTCTGCTTTCAAGTCTTCTGGGTAGATACCTAGAAGAGGAATTGCAAGATAATATGGTAATTCCATGTTTCATTTTTTGAGGAACCACCATACGGGTTTTCCATAGTGGCTACACCATTTTATACTCGCACAAGCAATGCAAAGGAGTTCCAATTTCTGCACATCCTCATCAACATTTGTTATCTTCAGCTTGTTTTTTTTTTTTCTATAATAACCACCCTACCTGGTATGAAGTACTATCTCATTGTGCTTTTAATTTGCATTTCCCTAATGCTTAGTGATGGTTAGCATCTTTTCATATGCTTATTGGCTACTTGTATATCTTCTTTGGAGAAATATCTCTTCAACCCTTTGCCCATTTGTTAATTGGGTTGTTTGGTTTTTGTTCCTGACTCTTAGGAGTACTAACTATTCTTCAGAAGAGGAAAGCTAATCTCTGTCCACCCAGGATACACATATAACACACACACACACAGATTCCAGGCCACGCGATAGAGTTGGGGTGATAGGACAGATCTCTGAAACATGAAGCAAGAAAGTGCCACAGCGGTGCACAGACTTGTCTGGAAATCAGCCACTGGGGTCAGGAGCACAGGCCACACTCAGAGGCAGAACACTCCAACCAGCCCCCAAGCACATCAGGACACTGGCTTCGTGCGTGCAGCATGCTCTAACCCAGAGAGATGAATGGCCACAGATGAAGCAACTCAAATACCCAGACAATTTGGCTCACCACCCACCTACCAGGAGAGGGCTTGGTCTTTGCACCCCAGCCTCTGTACTGGGCTCATTGATCTCATCTGGCAGAGAAGCTGAACAAACTGGGGCCTGTCCTTCTCTTCTTACCAATGCCAAGGCAACGAGGGAGCCAGTGACCAGGAATGTCTGAGCTTAAAATAGAGAGACCCAGTGCCAAGATCAAGGCTCTTCTTTGTGTTGAGAATAGCACTCTGACTTCTTCTTAGTCTGGTTGTGCGTCTAGCTCAGTGCCTGGAACATTAGAAGGGATTCAGTAAAAGCGGTGTTGAACTTGATGGCCCTGGGTGAAGCTGGGAGCAGCCCACAGGAAAGGGACTCTGTCTCTTTCCAGGGAAATCAAGGCACCCCCTTGCTGAGACTCTGTCACATCTTCACAGATACCTGAAATAATTTCTATGGTGCAGCAGTGGACAAAACTTTGCATCTGTCTTAGTCAGCTAGGGCTGCCGTAACAAACTATCACAGAGGGCGTGGCTTACACACCAGAAATGTATTATCTCACAGTTCTGGAGGCTAGAAATCCAAGATCAAGGTGTCTGCACGCTTAGTTCCTTCTGAGGGCTGTGGGGAGAAATCTTTCCATGCCTCTCCCCTTCTGGTGATTTGCTGGCCATCTTTGACGTTCCTTGACTTCTACCATATCTCCCTGACCTCTGCCTTCATCCTCATGTGACATCCTCCCTGTATCTGTGTCTTCACATCTTATAAGGACACCAGTCATGTAGGACTAGGGAGCCCATCCTACTCCAGTATGACCTCATCCCAACTTAACTAGTTACATCGGCAGTGACCCTATTTCCAAATAGATCACATTCTGAAGCACTGGGGGTTAGGACTTCAACATAAGAATTGGGGAGGGGACATAGTCAACCCATAACAGCTTCCAAAATCTACATCAGTCACCTCCTTTCATTCTGAAAAGCCACAAAATAGCAATGGCATTGTTTCTGAAAGGATGTTGGGGAGAGAAGGTCCTGTCATCTGGAGCATCCCCAACCCCTAGCACGGGCCTTATGGAAAAGGTGGGAGCAGAAGTTTGAGAGTCAGATAGGCTCTTCCTTACAGCTTCACTATTTCCTTCCTGGGTGACCTAAAACTTACTTAAACTCTCTGATGATCAGTTTTCTCATCTACATAAAAGGCATGAAAAGAATCAAATGGCAGAGTTGTTGAGACAAAGAAGGTAAAATATAGTGCCTAGTCTATAACCAAAAGCTTGAACACATCAGTGCACTGCTAATGGTCAATTTTTCCATAGTAATAGAGACCCCAAGTTTTAGCTAAGCATATGGCCACCCAACTTCCTCTTGCTGCTAAGTGTGGTCATGTGACCAAGTTTGGCCGGTGACATCTAGGCGTAAGTATCATGTGGCAGCCTCTAAGAATCATCTTTAAGAGGATACTCATGCACACTCTTAGCCTTTCTTCTTCATCTTATCCACCTTCCTGCTGATGATGGGCATGATGGCTGGATGATGGCATCTTAGACCATGAGGTGACATGGGGAATGGAGAGCATGCATGGTGGATCAACACGATGGAAGGAGTGTAGGCCCATCAGGGCATCCTGGAGCAGAGCCCTCATACCAAACCTGGACTTTCATGGAAGAGAGGAAATAAACTGACATCTTGTTTGAGCTGCTGTTACTTGAGGTGTCTTTACTCGTAGCTGAACCCAATCCTAACTGATACAGTTGGGTCCCTTCCCAGGCCCAGCATAAGTGACCATTACATGTTTGTTGGATTGAATTGCATCTGTGGTGTCACTGGGAGTCCTAAGGCATTCATACCCACAAGCTTTCACTGTTGGACTCTTCCTAGCCTTCAGGGTTGCATGTTCTGGTGGTAGACAGCAGAGGGGCGGGCACCCCTCCCTTGGACCCCACGTCCCTGTGCAAGTAGTGGTGAGTCTGTAACTGAGAATAAAAATGCTTGCTACCGTCTGAGCACAACAGAGCATGTTACTGAAGGTCCATGGGGTACTAGTTTGTTCTATTCGTAGCACACTGAGGGTGGGTGAGAAGTATGGAGGGAAGGGAGTAGAGAAAAAGCAAAGCAAGTCCCTGAGCCCTCTCATTCTGCTTCCTCTCCCAATATCCCAGGAATAAAAGGGCTACCATTCTTGAACAGTTTATATACACGATTAGCAATCCTGCAAGCCAGGGAACACCTCTCGTTTGGCAGATGCTATTTGGTGATTTGCTCAAGGCTCACAGCTATGGAGCTGTAGAGCCAGGATTTGACTCTGCCAGCTTCTGAAGCCTGAGCTCTCCCCAAACCCATAGTCAACTCCCCGAAGCCCTCTGTCCACATTGCTCTTGGAAAAACTGTGCAATCCCAGGCCTACACTCAAGTTGTTCTGGGTTGCTATGCATGCAGGAGCCCACCGCCATCCGGGGCATATGAGGTGGTAGAAACAGGATGGGCTTCAGAATGTCGGGGAGACCGAGGCACAAATCCTTGCTCCCCCTCTCAGCAGATCTGTGACCTTGGATACATACCTTGGCCTCTAGATATTCGTTTCTTCCTCTGTAAACAGTAAAAACACCCATCTCAAGGGTTTCCCAGGAAGACTAAATTGGAACCAATGTGACAACTTACGTAAAGTGTCTGGCAGAAGCAGCAGCTCAATAAATATAAATAGTAACTCTCTTCCCTTTAGTTTTATCCAGACATCCTGCCTAGTAAGGACTTTGGGGACAGAAATGGGGCAAATCTAACATAGCACTCCAAATTGTCCCCCAGCCCTTCCTGCCTCTCGCCTGGCAGCCTGGTAGAATCGCTGGAGGTGAATTAGAGAATCAAAAGATGAGGAGTCAGTCCTGTCTTGGCCACTTGCTCACTGGGTGACCTTGGGCAAGAAACATAACCCCCTTGAAGACCTAATGAGATTGCATACATGAAAGAAATTTATAAATCATAAAGGGTTGGGCAAACAAAGATGGCGGCCCAGTGCTCAGACGCAGCCTGGGGACAGAAGCCATCACTCCACATGTTTTCTTTTTAGAGGACAGCTGGACAAAGGACTCTCCTTCACAAAAGACTGGGGAGAGCAGTTTGGTTAATGGTCCTTCACCCAGGGGCCAAAAGGTGAAAGGTCACAGTAAGGCCTTGTCTGCCAGGTGAATTCCTGCTGAGAGGCCTGGGGGCTGGTTGCCATTGTGAGGCCCAGAGCAACTGGCTCTCTAACCAAAGAAAGGGGCACTTTGTTTCCAAGATTCCAGGGAAACTGAAAGAGAAGGAGGAGTGTGGGTAAGACTGAGGCTTCCAGAGATTCTCCCTTGCTTCCTGACCAACACGCTGAACACTCAGCAGAATTCAGTTGTTCCTTCAATGACGTCTATTGTTACTATTATTAGTTAACGTCTTCAACCCTGTCTAAAGCCCAGGCCCGTGCTAAGGAAGCACTGTCTCACTGAACCCTCCCAGCAACCCGACCCAAGGCTGACCTGCCTGAACATCCCCATTTAGCTGATCTGGTGACTGAGGTTTGAGTCATTCCCCGGTGTGACCCCCGAGTGCGTGCCATCCTCTGTGAGTGCTTACTATACATCAGACTGTGCTAGAGAAAGGCTGGAGAGACTGGAGTGACCCCAGCAAGGTCCCTGGCCTGAAGCCTAGGAAGCAGCCAAGACTTAAACAGGAAGAGGGACATACACAGAGTTTGTGGGACCCCAGCTCCAGCAATCCTCGCCTTGTCTTCTGGCTCAGTGGGGGAACCACCATCCACCAACCACCCTGGGATTTTAGAAACTTGAAAGTCAGTGTCTCCTTCACCTCTCCTCTACACCCAGACGCTGGTCCAGGCTGACTAGTTTGACCAACGTCAAGTTGCTGGCCCTAGGCTGGGAGTGACCGGAAGTCTTCATCATCTGATCTCTGTTACCGAAAGTCCTGAAGACGTGAGTGCAGGCTTTGTTACAAGGAAACGGGCAAGATGGTGAAAAGGGCCCGTCATTTCAAACAAACACAGATTGGGCTGCTTCACTTGATGGTGATTTCACCATACTCTCAACAGCTCTGGGATGTGGTTCATGTCTTTACTTCATAGATGAGGAATCTGAGGATCAGAGATGGGAGAAGCTTGTCTAGGGTCACACAGTGAGGGGGTAGGGAAGGCACATGTTTCCAATCCAGGGCATTACACCATCCGGATTTACAAAACAGGGAGAAGGAAGCGATTAATGATGCCTGGAAAAAAGATGCTTCCAGAAAGTCTTAGAGGAGAAGTCTCTTGACTTGGGCTAACTTTAGTATGGGCTTGGAAGCTAGGGTGCCTGGGTTCAAATCTGATCTCCACACTCACTAGCCTTGTGACCTCAGTTTCCTCCTGTAAAACGGAGGTGATAATAGTACCTACCTCTGGAGATTGTTGTGAAAACTAAATAAGCTAATGAAAGTAAAGTGTTTAGAATAATGTTTGCAACAGAGCAATCCAGGTGCTATTCTGTCATGGAAGGATAATAATATTATTCCACTAATATCCTATTGAAGGATGATAATAACTTGTTGAGTATCTATTCTGTGCCAGGCCTGCACCTGATGATTTTATTTGTATCATCACTACAGTACTGCAAAGTATTGGTTTTTATGCCCTACTTGAGGAAATTGAAGCCCAAAGAGAATGTGAGGGCCTCCAAGACAGTCCCCAGTGTCCCTCACCTCCTGGGATTCATATCCGTGGGCAGCCTTCTCCCACATGAATCACGCCTGACCTATGCAACCAATAGGATGATGTGGAAATGGTGGCTTGTGGCTTTCGAGGCTAGGTCATAAAAAACATGGCAGCTTCCACATTGCTCTCTTAGATGGCCAATCTTGGGGCAAGCCATCGCCGTGTCATGCAGACTCTTCAGCAGCCCTCAGGGTTGGTGGATGTAACAAGTAACTGCAGCCTGTTGCCAATGGCCAACACTCAGGCAGCAACACGTGAGGGAGCCACTGAGGGAGCACATCCTCCAATGCCAGCTGACATCCTCACCACAACCTTGTGAGATCACAGCCAGGGCTGCCCAGGTGAGCTGCTCCCAAGTTCCTGACCCACAGAAACTCTGAGATGATAAAAGTCTTTTTAAGCCTCTAAGTTTTGGAGGTAATGTAGTACACAGCAAACAGTAATGAATACAGAGGATGAGTGATATGCTGAGGATAACAAGATTTAAACCTGGGCTGCCTGGCTCCAGAGTCCAGCCCATACCCACCCCATCATGGCCGAGGAGTGATTTCCACAGCAGACAAGAAGAGGAAGGATGTTCCGGGTGGAGGTGTACCGCCTCCTCACACTAGCCCCTCTCAGCAGACTCCAGCTGGTTGGAGAGGAATGGTACATAAAGATACTGCACTGGGTGCT
The DNA here is from genome assembly GCF_021613505.1 of Equus quagga. NCBI lineage: Eukaryota > Metazoa > Chordata > Mammalia > Perissodactyla > Equidae > Equus > Equus quagga. Next base: position 103,817,634 of record NC_060277.1, on the reverse strand, counting down.
ACAGCCAGGAGAACGGAGGGCTGCCCACTGGCTGGCAGCAGCTGGCTGACCACGTCACTCCTTATTTGCTGAGGAGCTGTGGAGAGGAAGGAGGTATTCATCTTGTTTGGAAGCCTCTGATCCAGGCCAGTGACCATGGCAATGCTCAGCCTTGGAGATCCAGCTGCTATGGTCCAGTAGTGTCCCAGGCTGCCACCTTCCTCCAGGCAGAGCCACCCCTGGGCTGGGCACAGCCGCCCCTGCAGGAGCTCCTCTAGAGGAAGGGAAGGGGACTTTTCCTGTCCCTCAGCCCCAGGGGCCTGGAATTGGCCTCTTTCCACTCTGCTGCCAGCTGCCCTCTGCTCAGCAGGGCCCTTGACCCTCCAGGAAGGACCCAGGAACCACGCGAGCCAAGCGCTCCCAGCTCACTTTCTCCTGGGCTGCGCAGAATAGCCAAAGCGCCCTGGCTCGCTTTGAAAGTGCCTGGGGAGCTTTTGATCCCCCGCAAAAAAAAAAAAAAAAAAAGGCATTTATTATCAGAGACTGTTTGTTCCAGGTTTTAGTATCCTCAAGAGACAAAGTGAATTCTCTCTGCAGTTGAAGGAGTTTCAAAATAGAAAATCGGGGGGTGGGGGGAGGCGCTGGCCGGAAAACAGCATCTATCACCCAGGAGGGAAGGGGGACCATAAATCTCGCGGCGGCTGCAGGGATCTGGAGGCCTGGCATGGACCAGCAGACTGATCTGACTCCAACCAGGTGGCGGCGGGGAGGGCAGAGCCCACGGGCACTTCAGCCTTCCCTCCCTCAGCTTTGGTGGCCACACTCTGCCTGTCTGTGGACTCCTGTCCTCTCCCCTCCCCCCTCTGCCCTCCCATCCATAAAGACCCTCTCTTAGTGTTCATCAGGGAAGAGGACCACAAGGTTGCGTTGCTGACTCTCTGCACACTCCACAACCCCCCCAAAGAAATCCCTGAGGCTGGTCATTAGCAGCAGCCACCTCCCCCTGGCAGACACATCACTTGAGTTCCCTGAAACTTTCGAACCCATTTCTTCAAGAGAGTCTTATATTGTCAAGTAGAGGGAAACTGAGGGGCTCTGGAACCAAACAGACTTGGGTTCAAATTCTGGCTCCGCCACTTTGTGGGCCCCTCTAGGTGACCTGAGATGAGCTCCTGATGTCCTCTGCCTTAGAGTGCTGTTGGAGGATTGAATGGGGAAATGTGTGTAGAAGGACCAGTGCAAGGACCAGCATGGGGAAGAAGCCCAAAAACAATAGCTATAATGATGCAGGGTGAGGATGAAGAAATTGAAGCCCAGAGAGTGTGGGCGACAAACCCAAGGTTGCAGAGCACATGGGATGCAGAGCCCGAACCAGGCCCTGGGCTTCCGATCCCCACTCACCTTATTGTTTATTTCCCTAAACCAGCTGGACATCTCCCATCCCCACCTGTAAAATAGCGGCAGAGATCTATCTCTCTGCAGGGCCTCTGCGGGGATAAACGAGGGCAGCAGGGCTAGCGTTGAACATGTAGATTCTAGAACCAAGTGCTTGGGATCAAACCCCAGTTCTCCATTTATGAACTCTGTGACTTTGGATGAGCTGTGAACAGCTGGGTGCCTTGGTTCTCCGATCTGTAAACTGGAGCTAATAAGGACCTACCTCATAGCCTCGTTGGGAGAATTAAATGGGTTAATAGTCAATAAACAGCCTTCCAATGGCAGAACCATTATTCTGACCTTCCCCTGCCTAGGGTGCCCAGAGATCTAGGCTCACCAGGCACAGGACAGGTTTCCAGGAGATGGAAGGAGCTGGCTGCAGAGTGACCTCCCACCTGACCCCACACGGGGCTGCTGGGTTGAGGGCAGGCACTGCTGAGCGCTGGCCAGACAGGGCTGGGATGGGAAGAGAAGGCCAGGGGGACTGGAGGCAAGCCCTCCACCGCCCACTGCCCTCAGCCAGGCGCCACCCAAGCAGTGCCTCCTCTCCAGCTCAGTGGGATCGCGGGTGCACAGGCCAAGCTCTTGGGTAACCTGGTTTTGAGCAATTCTGTAGAGGAGAGCGAAGTGTCCAAGGAGCACATGAGGGCTGTGTCATTACATCCTTTGGGTTTGTTCTCTGTTTTAAAGACCTTCATTAATCAGTCTCACTCAATTTTTAGACAACTCATGCCTAGCCCATCAGCCAGACTCAGGCCCCACTCTGAGAGTGAACTTGGTTTTCTGATTTTTTTTAAACCAGTTTTTTTTTAAAAAAATGAGAACTGAAGCAATTTTTTAATGTTCCCTTCAGGAGGGGGAGATATACAGAGGTCACTTCTCAGCATATCAGCAGCTTACAAGCTATGGAAAATCAGGGCTTGTGCTTTTTTTGCTAAATTAAGACAAAATTCATTGTCTTGCTATCAGTGTGTCCATCCATCTCTGCTTTGGGACTTTCCACCCTGTTTTGTGATTGCATCTTCAGGAGTCGGGTTCCTCTGTCAGATTGGGAGGAACAGGGTCTTTCTCCCTCACCGTTGTCATGATTTCTGCACGAGTGTTCTCTGCAGTTAACACGGTGCCTGAAACTGAGGGGCTCTGGGAATATTTGTGGAGTAAATGCTCATTCTTCCCATCCCCATCCCCTGCTCTCTTCAGCAAGGCACGTGGCACATTGCGGGCAGGCAGTGGGGGACAGAGTTTTTGCCAGCTCAAATTGCTCTCCCTTCCCTCTTCTGATACAGAAATCTTCTTTCCACTAGGGACCCATCTCCTGTGGTTCAGATAAGGTGACACTTGCTCAAGGAATTAGACATGTGACCCAGACCTTGGCAGAGTTCCCAATCTCCATGAAGGTGGTTAGTGCAGGCATGGAGCCCTGAGCTAAGAAGAGTCAATCAGAGCACCCCTGAGAGAGTGAGACAGCTGTCCAATATGGTAGCCACTAGCCACGTGTAGCTATTGAAATTTAAATTAATTAAAACTAAATAAAATTAAAAATTCAGTTCCTCAATCACACTAGCCACATCCAGTAGTCACACATGGCTAGTGGCTACTATGCTGTGTAGCACAGATAGAGAACTGTTCTATTATCATAGAAAGTTCTGTTAGACAACACTGACCTAGATACCGCCATATTTGAACCAGACCTGAACAGATTTCTTTCCTTTTTTTTTGCTTAAGTTTGAGTTTCTATCATATAAAACCTAAACAGTCTGGATCAATATAGTATAGGACTCGTTATAATTCATCAAGCACTCCTAGGTGCCGAAGTTCATCCAGATGAGACAATTTACACACCTACAGAATCATCTGTTTCCAGACAAGCCACATCAGCAGATCACAGAATACCAGATCGAGCAGGATCAACTAGTTTAGCCTCCTGCCTTCGACCAGGCAGGCATCTCACTCTTTCTTCCAGATACTGATGATTCTCTCTCTCCCTCAAGATCACCTGGAACAGTAATCTTATACCTTCTCTCTCTTAATTGCCTTCATTCTCATCCGACAATCAAATTTTTCCCATTTGTACAAGAAAAACCTTACGCGTTCTGGCAAGGATCCGAGGCTCACTTGGGCTGCCTCAAATAAGAGACTTACTTTAAGGAACTTGGGTCAGTGAAAAAGAGAATTCCCACAAGAACCCCAGAACAGCCTCAAACCCAAGCTTTCCAGAGAGTGAATGTAATGAAAGTAAAAGGAGGACCAGGACCCGAGACAACTTATGCAACTAAGTCTCCTGTGCCTTCCGCAGCACTTGGTTATTAATGCGATTCTATCCCCATGACTACTTGACTCTCAACTTCTTCATCTCTAGTCCAAATCCAAACGAAAGAGAATCTGAGGGACCCAGTTTAGTCAGCATTACCCTTGTTGGGAAAATTCCAGGGCACGTCTCCCCATAGGCTCCCAGCTAGCCAATGAATTGTCTGTTCGTGGGTCAGGTGCTTTCCTCTGGTCCAATCAGCTGAACTGGAAGGGGTCACATGATATCAGAAGAATGATGGGTCCGCTCTCTCAGCAGAGACTGTGGAGGGTAGTCATTCTAAATGCCTAGTGTTGGAAAAGTATTAATGGTATCAAAGTTAAACATACAGGCTGTGAGGCCAGACTGGTTCAAATTTAGTTTTTCTCTTCATTAACTACGATCTTGAACAAGTTATTCCAACTCTCATCTGTAAAATGAGGGCAAGAATAGTACCTGCCTCTCTAGTTTATCAGAGAGGCTATTTGCAGTAAGGACACGGTCACTGTTAGCTATTATTATTTCTTGCATTATATTGTTAGCCTGTTCAAGATTTCAAGTAAGTTGTCCACAGAGGGAAAAAAATTGTATCAAGAGGTGAAAGAGTTTGTTTTCCGTCCTCCTTCTCAGTCACTAGCCAGTTAGAGTTCCTCATTCTTCACATCTGGGAATATAACTATTTTACCTGACTGAAGTTAGAGGGGTAGACCAGACGGTCTTACCCAGATCCATCAAATCTAGTGAAAGATTCTTCTATTTTAATTTAGCCCATTTCTTCCTGTTTGACCTTCCGAAGGCGCAGAACAACCACAGAAGCCCTGCACATAAAACCCTCCACTCCTGCTCCAACCATGTCAAGTTGCTCCTTCACTGGTCGTCCTAGGAAGATCGACAGCACTATCCGAAGAGCCTGCTGTCATGTGCTGCTCACAGGTCATCGCTGCAAGACCCTGTGGTGGACTTCATCGAATGACTGCTCATCTGCACAGAGACACTGAACTCCCCTTACTTCTGCTTCATGACAGTGGTCCTGCACACAGCTGATCCATCCAGGGCTAGACACCTGACCCACTCTGGGCCAATTAGGCACCCTCTCCTGGGAACTGTAAACAAGAGAAAGTCTGGCACAGCAGAGACTGGAACTGTAACACAGCACTCATAAGCTAGGGGGCTTTCAGGGGCTGCCTTGGGGACTAAAGAACTGAAAAGGTGAGTCTACAAAGAGAGAAGAGAACACAATAAACATACAAGAAAAGTGGAGCAAGAGACCAGAGAATGAGCCTCCCCATTCACGCTTCCAGGCCCTTTCTGAGGCATGACAGATGTGGTGTGTTGTATTTTCCAGAAAGGTTACACTGTTTCCCATCCCACACGCTCTTCTAGAACCTTGCCACTCCATCAAGAGATAGAGTGTGTCAAGAGATAGAGTCTCTGTCAAGAGATTCCACCCCACAAAACCGTGTGAGCCTTTGTGACTCCTTCTACTACCAGAATGTGGCAGAAGTGACCCATATGATTTCTGAGGCTAGGTCCTAAGAGGCGGTACAGCTTTCACATGGCTGTCTCTTGGGACACTCCTCCATAGAACCCAGCCTCCATGCTGAGAAACACAGACCACATGGAGAGGTCCATGTGGAGAGGAACTGAGGTCCCATTCCTCAGCTCTGGCTGAGCAACCAGCTGATAGCTAGCACCAACCTGCCTACATGAGTACGCCATCTTGAAAGCAGATCCTCCGGTCCCCAGTAAAACCAACCCAGATGACACCACATGGACCGGAGACCAGACTTCCCCACTGAGTCCCATCTAAATTACAGATTCAGGAGCAATAAATGATTGTTGTTGTTTGAAGCCACTAAGTTTTGGGGGGTTTGCTATGCAGCAATAGATCACTAGAACGACGATGGTCTGTCTTTGATTTACAAAAGATACCCCTATATCCTTAGAGCAAAGCCCCCATCCTGGCTTAAGCTGGTTCATATGGATTTATTTGACTTGCAACTAAAGAATGGAACTATCAAAAGCCTCTTTTCCCATTTTAGACAGCAGTGGCGTGAAGAAAAGTAAGTTCAGTGTGTCTTTCTGATCTGCACCCCTCCACAGGCATTCACATAAGAGTCCTGAGTCTTTTCCACACATGTGTGTGTATTTGTGCAGCAGGAACCCCAGGTTTTTTCACCCCCTTAAGAATTAGGTATGGGACTTCGCATGCAACATGCACTCAACCCAGGGCACGACAATTAGCCACACAGTAGTCACAAAGTCAAAAGACTGCCTTGATTGAGAACAATGATCCTCCCAGGCGTGGGCTGCTCTACCCAGCAATCATTACATAATACTGCAGATGCACACGCTCCAGCCACACATCAACTGGTGCAGAAGAGAAAACAAAGACCTAAAATCTAGGTGACTTTGCTGCTTGCACCCTCAAAGGTCAGATTCTGAACCACCACCAGGACACTCAAGACTCCTAGGTGCCCCAAGGTTGAGCTGGACCTTCAGCCACAGATACTAAGAATCTATTATAAGGACAGAGGTGAGAAGGGACTGAACAAAGTTGCAGTCCATTGAGAAGTTTCAGTTGAGCTGGATGTACCCATCACATATGGTCACCATAAACCCATCATGACAAAACCTCTATGTCATGCAAAGACTTCCAAGGCGTGTTGGCAAGAACCAACATACTGAATTCCAGTGCAATCAATGGATTTCAACAGGCACTTGACACATGTGGCAATGAGACTTGACCTAGTATCATCTCCAGGGACAAGGAAGTGTTGGCAGCAAAGAGAGCAGAACATACAGTCCTTGCTATGCATCTCCTCTGACCTGGCTGTGGTGGAAGGACTAAAATTAAGGCCCAATATTATGTGCTGCCTTGTCATCTGGGGAAACTGGGAGAGTGCTCAATGGCCTAACTCTGAGTTCCCCTCCCTATGCTGCTCCCATGGATAAAGTGAGCCAAACAACCCTCTTTATTGAGGGGACCAGGTGCAGTTCCTTCTCATCCCTGAGTAGTGGGTTTCAGTTCCCTGCCAACCCATGGAATTATTCAAACAGACCAACCATATCCTCCCTTGGGAACCAGTGGGCACCCCACCCTCTTGATACTACAAAGCCTGCCTGCCTCCCACAGCCTCTGGTCATTCACTCTGTGCCTAAGTGCAACCCCCATGTGGCCCTGTGGAGTGCAGTGTCCTCCTGCCCTGGGATGTGAGTATGTGTGACTAATGAACTGCTGTTGATCTCATCGGTCAGGTGTTGTGTATTCCGCCATTATCAAACCCTAGCGCAGGAGTCCCTTCCTCACTCAAGGGATGAAGAGGAGGTAATTAAAAGCCTGGCCTTTAAAAAGGTTCTGGGGTCTCCTCACCAGCAGCCTTGGTGGTGTTGGAAATATCGGGGCTCATCTGCTCTGAGATCGCCTTTGCTTGTCTTGGCCCTGGACTCCAAATGCCTTCTCCTTGGTACCCCCTTGAACAGTGCCACCTCACTCTTCAAAGAGCTCCACATCCGTTCTCATCTGCTCTCCTGGCAGTCCAGGGAGCCAGGTAGGGGAATGTAATCATCAGCCCTATTTCACAGGTGAGGTCCTCGGGCTTGAAGAAATTCATGCACTTGCTGGAGACCACACCCCTGACCTGGAAGCACAGGCCGCATCTTCCAGTGTTGGCTTCGTGGAACCTTCAGTGGCTCCTGAAGGGCATTTGGAGTCCAGGGCCAAGACAAGCAAAGGCGACTCATTCGCTTTCTTTCACTGTGGCTGCTCTTGGGGAATACGGTCAGAGAAACTCACCCTCCTCTTCTTACAAAACTTCCCAGCCTTTCAGAGAGGAGAAAAGACCCATGATTAGAATATGCTGAAGCTAAAATATGGCTCTGAGAACCTCACTGTGTTCCATTTACCTGGTGTCTTAGTTTCCCAGGGTCACTATAACAATCACAAACAGGGTAGCTTAAACAACAGAAATTTATTCTTTCACACTTCTGGAAGCTACAAGTCTGAAGTCAAGGCGTTGGAAGGGCCATGCTCCCTCTAAAGGCTCCAGGGAAGAATCCTCCTTGCCTCTCCCAGCTTCTGCTGGCCCCAGCAATCCTTGGCACCCTTGGCTTGTGGCCGCATCACTCCAATCTCTGTCTCTGTCTTCGCTTGCCTTCTTCCCTCTGTGTGTGTCTGTGTCCTCTCCTCTTCTTAGAAGGACTCCAGTCATCAGAGTTAGAGCCCACCCTAAACCAGTATGACTTCTTCTTGACTAATTAGATCTGCAAAGACCCTATTTCCAAATAAGGTCACATTCTGAGGTTCAGGGTAGATGTGAATTGGGGGGACACTATTCAACCCAAGACGCATTGTATTTACTGGTGCTGTTGACCAATAACTTGGGTTATCCAGCGTTGACTCCAGCTAAGCCTGTAAGCAGGGTCTGTTGCTTCTAGTCCCCCAGAATAGTCTCACCTCAATATCATCTTGCTTCATCACAAACTTCCCCTTCTCCCACGTTCCCTATGGTGAATAGCGTAGCCATATATTCAGCAATCACTCACGCCAAAAACTTGAGGGTCATTTTCCACAGTTCATGCCACTTCACTTCCTCCACTCCCAAACCTAAAAGTCACACAATGTCCTATGTGTTTATTTTCATACCTGTCACCTCCCCTCCACTCCCTCTCATTTCTGCCCTGTGTCTCCATCATCCTTCACCTAAACCATATGAAAATTTCCCATCCCCACCCACTCTGCACTGGAATGATCTAAAATGCAAAACTGGCCAAGGGCATCACTTGAAAGTAATGGACCCTCAGCTTCAGAAAAGCGCACATAGACGCAGATCATACAATTCCACGTGGAATTTCATGGGGTTCACAAGATCCCATTACCTTGAGGCAAGGCTTCTCAAACTTTAAATCACCCGGGGATCTTGTTAGAGTGCTGGTTCTGTCTCAAAGAGTCTAGGGTGGGCCGGAGAGCCTGCATTTCTCCCAGCTCCCAGGTGAGGCAGATGCTGCTGGACCTCGGACCACACTTTGAGTAGCAGGGAGTAGGTGCATAATGATGACTCCTTCCTTCATCATGACAGCTACTAGTTACTATATATTCTTATTTAATCCCTCTAGCAAGCCTATAAGGCATTATTAGCCCTGTTTTATAGGTAAAAAACTGAGGTTTAGCCAGCGTAAGTAAACTGCCCAAGGTCGGACCACTACTATGTAGCAGAGCCAAAAGCTGAAACCACATTTATATGTCTCCAAATTCTTTGCCCTAAACCCGCACTAAAATACCCCAAAAGCCTTTCCCATCCCTCTTGTCACCAATGCAGATGGGACTGTCTCTTCCTTTAACATTTTACAGTACCTTTGACCTTTTCATCACGGATATTTGTTCATGTATCTGTCTTCCATGTCTTTGAACCACCAGCACTTAGGCAATGCCTGGCACATCAGAGGTGATCACCAAAAGTTTGAGTGACTGGGCTTGTGTCGCACCCCCTGGGTTGGGCACCCTTCTCGAAACTCAGTCTGGGACTTGTTTTACCTTCTTGTTAAGTCAGCAGGCACCCCCCCGAGAGAAGCTGCCTGAGCCCGAACAGGAGAGGCCAGGCACGATGCCAGCCAGGGCAGGGGCCCTCTAACCCCGCAGGTGGCCCCAGTGCGCCTTCCCGGGGCCCCACCCTCTGGGAGAGGGGGATGCGAGGCCATCTGGCTGCAGCCTGTGCCTGTGAGCTGAAGGTAATTGTGTCTCTCAGCCGAGAAGCAGGCCCTGCTCCTGCCAACCGTTCACGGGGGAGAAATGATTAAAAAGCTGGAGAGACTGACTCATGAGGAAATATGAATAAAGTACAACAGTCCCCAAATATGTTTAGCTTGGCTCCCACACAAAGGGGGGATGTGATAAGGGCCCGAGTTAGAGGGCGGCAACACGGAGAGACGGGAGGAAGGCGAGATCCTGGCTGGGAAGGCCCCACCGACAGTAAGGTGAGGGGGGACAGGGCGACGGAGGGGGACGAAGTGCGGAGTCGGGGCTGCAGGCAAACGGCTCCTGGAGCTCTGGGGCAGCTTTCCACAGGGTTGGGGACCACTGCCAGAGATTGTGCCCCCACCCCCCAGCTGGTTTGTTCCTTCAGCAAATGCTCCGGCCCCCACCCTGGGCCAAGCATCAAAACTAGGCTCAAGGGTCGCTCAGCGAAGAAAACAAAGTCCCTGCTCTCAGGCAGCTTATATTCTATCAGGAAGAAGCAGGTTCTGCAGCCTTTGCCCTGGCTGTTCCCTCTTTCTAGAATGTTCTTCTCCCAGATACTCATATGGTCAACTCCCTCAACGCCATCATGTTTTATTCAGGTGACGCTTTCTCCCTGAGGGCTCCCTTACTTATCATGGTAACCTTATTACCGACCACCTTATTTAACATGGTCACCCTCATGAAGCCCCCACCCCAACTCCATTCTGGTCCATTTGTTCTATTTTCCAGAGCACTTTGCACTTTCTAACACACCGTATAAATCCTTGTTTGTTTTGTTTATTGTTATTGCCTGTCTCTTCCCCTTGGAAAGGCCGGTTGCTCTCTCTGGTTTCCTGCAGCCAGGCTGTCCGTGAGCCGGCTGGGTTCCCCACAATGGTAAAGAAACAATAAAGACTCACTGGGCTAATGAGGATGGAGGGGACTGTGTGGGAGCTCCCCGCCACATGACAGACAATTGACTGCTGATTTCTCAGGGGAAAGACGTAAATCCTGGGCTCCCCCTGAGCGGGAACACCTGCTCTTATTTGTGTGTTAGTTGCTGAAAATGCCCCGTTAGGGGTGTTCACTCTCTTCTGAGGTGCAGAGGGGGCTGAGGGGCCCAAGTTTCACTAGGAATGAGTGGTGGTTAAAAAATGGGTCCTCTTACAACAGCCAAGACGTGGAAGCAACCTAAGCGCCCATCAACTGATGATTGGATAAAGAAGATAAGATAGATAGATAGATAGATAGATAGATAGATAGATAGATAGATAGACAGATAGATATACACACAATGGAATACTACTCAGCCATAAAAAAGGATAAAATCGTCCCATTCATAACAACATGGATGGACCTTGAGGGTATTATGTTAAGTGAAATAAGCCAGATAGAGAAAGACAATCTCTGTATGACTCCACTCACATGCGGAAGTTAAACATGTGGACAAAGAGAACAGATTAGTGGCTACCAGGGAAAGGGGGGGGTGGGGGGTGGGCACAAAGGGTGAAGTGGTGCACTTACACGACTGACAAACAATAATGTACAACTGAAATTTCACGAAGGTGTAAACTATCATAAATTCCATAAAAATTAAAAAAAAAATAGGTCCCTTTCCCTCAGCCCACTCACCTGGCTGCCAATTAAACGAGCCCAAATAACCAGCAGGGTTAAGTGCGAGTTCTAGGGTCAAAAACTTGGGAGGCTTAAATCCCAGCTGCCACTCAGTACCGTGTGACCTTAGTTAAGCTGTTTAATGATGTCAGGCCTCAGTTTCCTCTTCTGAAAATGAGTTAATGATAGTACCTCCCTCATCGGATTGTCGTGAAGTTCAAGAATGAATGTCAAACGCTTAGCGCAGAGCAGACACTTAATAAATGTTACTGTTGTTGTTACGGTGCACAGTTTTATGTTAGCGGCTGTGAAGGAAAGGAAAAGTGAGAGCTGGAATCTCTACCATCAGGGCCTTAGAACGGCTGGGAAGGAGACAGGGCTTGCATGGACTGAGGGGGAGGCTCTACCATCGGATCATGGGATCCTCATCCTGATTTGGTCTTTGAGTCAGTCAGCTGCCTTCATCCGCCTCCCACCTCCATGCTGCTTCACCCCTTGTCCATCTTTCTCTCTCCTCGGAGGCGAGAACCACATCTTACTCAGCTCTTCCCACCCCCAAACCTGATCTAGCCCAGTGCTTTGTACCCAGCAGGCATCCAGCTCATGTCTGTTAACACGACATGAGATCCATGTAGACAGTTTACAAATACCACTTGAGCAAAGTGCCTCATTATAGATGGAGGTAAACTGAGGCCCCTGTAGGTTATGGACCAGGCCCCCGGCCACACAACCATTTATCAGCAGAGCTCTCCCTGGAATAAGAGTCCCTGAAGCCAGCCTCACCCACTAGCCGTTGAGACCCCTAACTGTGAGGGATTTGCTGTTCCTGTTGCCAGGCGCCCAGCACCCCTAGAATGTTGTGCCTGATATCAGGAGGATGGAGGAACAAGGTTTACTGTGAAGGACACAGAAGCTCAAAGGGAAAAGGACTATTGCTGTCTGAGTAAGACAGACACAAAAGGCGTGTGGAGAACCCAAGCCATGCAGAGTAAGAATGGAGCATTCCTGTTCTGCTAAATGCTACTTTTCGCCCTCGCTCTGGAGTTTTGAAGGCTCAGGGGTTTTCCAGGGGCGGGTGGGGGCAGAGAGGAGAGACAGAAGTGCCTGTGAGAGAGGAGGCCCTGTGGGCAGGGCTCCCCGCTCCCCCCTCCACCCACACGCTGACTCTAATCTGAGGGCTCTGCCTTTATCGGTTTTATTTGTGTATATTTCTAGGTACAATTTCCTTTGAACAAAGGGATCTGTGACTAAAAGAATGTTCGAAAGCCACTTACTATTTCCAATACAAGATCAAGGAGAGGAGAAATCAGGAAAGGCTGGAAAAGACGGAGCAGGCTTCTGGGAGCGATGGTTAGAATTTGGACTGGAGAGGGAAGAGGGGAGGGCCCTGGGGTGAGGCTGATGACAGGAAGGGAGCGAGCCCCAGCCAGTGGATAGGGGCAAGAATCCTGTGGCTAAGTGGGGAAATGGGGAGCAATAGGCTTAAGAGGGCACGAGGCGAGGGAGAGTTTATGGGAGGGACCTTCCTTTATTCTCCTCAAGCTGCCTCTGGTCTCTCATTTGTGAGGTCCCCTCTGTAGCATGTCCGGGTTTTAAGGTCTACAACAGCAATTCCTAAAACATGGTTTAGAACATTCTAGGCATCTCCCACCCTCTTCATGAAGTCTACTATACATGGTGTAATCTGAGAAGTTCCAGCCAGAATCTAGTGCTCAGAAATACCTTCCCTGCCCTGTTTTGTCTGTCTTCCTTGCTTCAGGAATCCACTCCCCAAGGTTTCAAAGGCCTTTGTCATGTTAACATACAAACCTCTGACCCAGCAGAATGACCCTTGGGCATTCATCCCACAGAATGAAACTTATGTTCACCCCAAGACCTGTGCACGAATGTTCGCGGCAGATTTATTTGTAACAGTCCCAAACTGGAAACAACCCAAGTGTCCTTCAGTGGGTGAATGGTTAAACAAACTGTGGTACATCCATGCCACGGAATACTACTCAGTGATAAGAAAGGAATCAACTATTGACATGCACAACCACCTGGATGGATCTCAAGGGGATTATGCTGAGCGAAACCCAAATCTCAAAAGGTTGCACACCGTTTGATTCCATTTATATAACATTCTTTACATAACAAATTTATAGAGATGGAGCACAGATCAGTAGTTGCCAGGAGTTAGGGATGGGGGAAGGGTGAGCGCAGCTATAAAGGGGTAACGCCAGAAGCCTTATGGTGAAGGCACAGGACTGTATCTTGATCATGGTGGTGGTGATGTCAATCTACACACGTGATAAAATTGTGCAGAACTGCACATATATGCAAATGAGTGCATGTGAAACTGGGGAAATCTGATTAAGCTTTATGGATGGTACCAATGTCACTTCCCTGATTTGATATTGTACTATAGTTATGCAAGATGTTGTCATTCGAGAAAACTGGGTTAAGGGTACACGGGACCTCCTGTAGATTTTTTTTTTTTTTGCAATTTCCACTGGATCTATGATTATTTCAAAACAAAAAGTTTAAAAATAACCCTCAAATATCCCTAGGAGGGGTAACGCTTGTACTTCAATTAAGATCTTGCAAATTGGTCAAAACTTTGGCAGATAGCAGAGGAGGTGACAAGGAAGGGAGGGCTCCAGAAACTCAGCCAGCATCTCAAGTCTGTGGGGTGTTTGTCCTGGCAACAAAGCAAGTGGAATGTTACAGAATTAAAGCAAAACAAAACCCCACCAGCAGGATGCATTGTTAGGGTCCTTTTGAGAACGAGTGTCCAGTGGTGTCCTGGAGCAGCAGGGTAGCATTTCTTTTCAACTTCAGGTTCACGGAGTCCTCGTGTGGCTTAAAATCAGCCCTAGCGGGAGTATTTACACCACAGAAATTGGCAAATGCTACAAATCAGAGTTGTTTTCATTAGGAAAGCCAGTTGTTAAATATTTACCAGCACACCTTCGAGAATATCTGATCAGAATTGTCTTGGATGTTAAGGACACTTCTTAGCATCTAAAAGAGGTCCTAAGGCAGGCTGCCCCAGGACTGGTGAGTGTGGTAAACTGCATAATGGCCCTCCAAACACATTCACAGCCTCGTCCCTCAAACCTGAATGTTCCCCTATATGGCAAAATGGACTTTGCACATGTGCTTAAATTAAGGATGCTGAGATGGAGAGATAATCCTGGATTACCTGGGTGGACCGGATGTCATCACAAAGATCTTTATGAGACACACAGAAGGAGTCAGAGTCAGAAGAGACGGTGATGTGATGACAGAAGCAGATTGGGTGATGCACTTCGATGATGAAAGAAGGTCCCATGAGCCAAGGAATGCAGGAGGACCTGTGAATTGAAATAGGCAAGGAAATGGATTCTTCCTTCAGAGCCTCCAGAAGGAACCAGCCCCGCTGATCCCTTGACTTGACTTTTAATTTGTTATAATAGTAATTACAAACGAATACAGTTAGGAATGTAATTTACCAATACCAGCTCTTCTCAGTCAGCATTTCTGTGATTCTCCTGGCTCTTCTCTCATAGTCACAGAATAGTTGCTGTAGCTCCAAGTGTCACACATCCTCACATAACCACACCCAAAGATTCCTCACTTATAACCTTTGTTACGAGAGAGAAAAAAAACCTTCCTAGAAGCCTCCAGCAAACTTTAGTCATGTTCATGCCTAAAGCCATCATTGGCAAAGGAAATACAATTATTGGGTTTGGCTCAACCTGATCAATAATCACCCTTCGTGCTGAGAAGGGGTCCGTGAAACAAGCACATGCCCAATATTTGAACAGAACTGGGTTTCAAGGAGGAAGATTGGGGGACAATAACACAGCTCAGTGCTCCCTGGAGATTGTGGTGTTCTCAGGTACATGGCCGGTCTTCCCGAAAAAACAGCTTCAATCCATTTGGTGCCCCAAAGGTGCAGTCACTTTGGGACTAGGTGGAGGCACAAGGAGTGAAAAACATTTACTGAATGTGCACTATGTGCCAGGTGCCTCCCATATCTTCTCACACTGTATCTTCACTTTATCCCAGAAGCTCAGGGACTCAGAAAGTCCTAGAAATTTGCTCAAGCACACACAGCCAGTCAGAAACCAAGTTGGGATTGAAACTCAGACCTTTCCAATTACAAAGCATGCAGAGTTTCCACTGACCTTGGCTTCTCAGACAGCCATCAGCCTGACGGCATCTTCGGCCCCTGGCCCCACACCCTCCCCACATTCACACCCCTTCCCACTGTTTCTCATCTCCAAGACCTGACTTGAATCAAGCCTTGATCTTCACCAGACTTTAACACTTAATCTAGAATTCCAGGACCGTGGATCTACAAGGAGCCAGTGGCTTCAAATGCCTTCCCTGGGCAATGGCTCCCGGCGGCCCTCCAGACCCACTCAAGAAACGCCCACACCTTTCCCCATCACATACTCCTAGTCACCACCTCCTGGCTGCCAATCAAAAATGGGAGGATGCCTTTGTCCCCCCAGTCATAAGCTTGCCAGAGTCGCTCCTCCCCCAGCCTCGGCTTTATCACCTGTCAGCTGTGCCAACCTTGGTCAAATGACTTCACCTCTGAGTCTCAGGTCCTCGTGTAGAATGGGGTGCTTGGGTTGTTGTGAGAATTCTGAGACCATTAGGATCACCCATACCGGGGTGCCCGGCCCTTAAAGAATTCTCAATAAATATTAGGCATTTGCCAATAGAAGACTTTGGGAAACCCAGCTCAGCCTGTGGCAAATTATAGGGTACCATGGAAACCAGACCTAAGGCCTGAGAGAGGACAGGCCTGGTGTGCCCAGAGCTTGTAGGTCCTTTAGGATCTACTGCCTTAGGTCCTGAATGCTCGTTACAGTCACACGGGCGCCAAGGAAGGCCTCCATCTATTGTCCTCGGGCCCTGGGCAGGGAGCAAGCACAGCTCCATAGGATCGGGCCCTGAATACACACTCACGGAGTGAGGGAATTGTTGAGGGTCTAGCTCTGGCTCCCTTAGACAGGCGTGATTAGTGAGCTTAACTTAATGCATCTTCATTGTCCCCTAAAGGGACGTGACAAAATGTCAGGTGAATTTGTTAGTCTCACTCCATCCAAGATGGCGCCTCACAGGGATTGCTTGCTTAGGTGACTCGATCTATGGAAGGCCTGTATCACCCACAGCCGCGTTTTGTCAGGTCTTTGATACCCATCATCAGCCAGCAGGGCCCTCATTTGAACCAATGTTGATACATCTGTCCTCAACTTAAGGGTTTAACTGATGCCTGCTGCCTCCTTTGTTTAAACGATGGCTGCTGTCTCCCTTGTGATAGGGTACCTGCCTCATCAGTAGTTATCATTTGCAGGCCCCATAACTACCGCTTATTAGCAATATGAACCTGCACCAGACACTTAATCCTCTGAGCTTCGGTTTCCCTTTCTAAAAATAGGTATAGTGCTGACCCCAGTCGCCCTGCCTGCTGCTGATCTACTGGAATGAGATAAGAGCTATAGAAATGGAAGGACTGTTTTGTGAACAGTCAGGCTCTGCTCCAATCCAGACCGTCATTACCAGAAGGTCTGCTGATCCCACACAACTGGTGTGTTTATGAATGTGTTCCTGTGGACTAAGGGTGGGGCAGAACACACCCTTCTGATATTTTTAAAGCCATGCTCCAAAGGACTAGTTATGAGCTCAACACAGAGGCCTCCACACAGGTATAATCCATTTGATCTATGCATCACATGGTGCCGGCAGATCGCTTAAACTCTCCAGACCTCCGTTTCCCCATGCACAAAATAAAGGGATTGGAGGGTTGGTCTACTTCTTGGCTGGCTCTGACTTTCCATGGCTACTGAAAGACACTAGATTTTGAGAGACACAAACCATAACATCTACAATCACGCCGCAGGCTGTCTGAGCACTGCTGAATTATCCCGGCAAGCACGGCGCTCTGCCCCCTGCCCGTTCAGCTTGTCCATCCCCACAGCAGCCTAGTTTCCAGGAGGGGGAAGAGAGCCTCAGAGACGTGACCCTTCCCAAGGCCACCATCATGGAGTGACCGGGCCAGGACTGGAACTTCAGCCTGCTCGGCCCAATGCCTTGGTGACTTCCACTTTTTTTTTTTTTTTTTTAATTTTTATTTTTTCCTTTTTCTCCCCAAAGCCCCCCAGTACATAGTTGTGTATTCTTCGTTGTGGGTTCTTCTAGTTGTGGCATGTGGGACGCTGCCTCAGCGCGGTCTGATGAGCAGTGCCATGTCCGCGCCCAGGACTCGAACCAACGAAACACTGGGCCGCCTGCAGCGGAGCGCGCGAACTTAACCACTCGGCCACGGGGCCAGCCCCTGGTGACTTCCACTTTTGCCAAATAACACAGGGATTTTCCGAATTTTCAATGAGATATTTTCATGTTATTTTGTAGGGAAACCAGAGATATTTTTAAAACCTTTTGGAAGGTCAAGACTACAGTCGTTTTTCAGGGTGAATGGTTAATCCCCCCAACAAACAACACCCTATGTCAAAATTGCACCCAGAATTCAGACCTTTCAAGATGGAGTGGGAGGGGTCTCCGGGAGGATGGAAGGTCCAGTGGCACCTGCCAGGTCTGTGAAAGACGGAAGAGGTTGAAGAAGAAAGAGTAGGAAAAAGCTTTCTTCCCCCTTAAGTTAGAAAGCGGGCAGAGAGAGAAGGAGAGATCAAAAACCACTAAAGGTCCCTCATGTCAACCTCTCCCTGTTTTAATTAAGCAGCAAGTCCACACACCCACCCCCTCTCCCTCAAAAATGCTTTGCACTCAGCAAGAGCTGCCACACAGCAGGTTGCAGTTAAGCCTTCAGACAACCAGCAGCCTCAGGAAATGCCAGCAGCCCACAGGTGCGGGGCGCGGCGGGGCCCCTCGGCTCTCCGGCACCCAGGCAGCACAGTCGCACGATGGACCAAGAAGCTGCGAGAATGTTCCCTGGACCCTCTTCCATGGGGCCGTGACCCAAGGCAGCATGCCTCAAACTGCGACAACCCTCAGCAGGAAATACATTTTCCGTGGAGACCCAGCCTACACCTGCATGCATCCACACATAGGAAACTCAAATAAAATCTCGCAAATGGCACTTAGCACTATTGTGTGCAGTGCATTTGTATTTTCTACTCTATTACTTTGAATGATTGTTGCAGCCTTCTACGTTAATTTTATCACTCCACGATGGCTGCAGTTTGAAAACCCAGCCTGCTGGCTGGATGTACCCAGTCCCCCAAATGAGGCCCTGGCCTGGTCACCCACCTCCCCTTCTCTCTTCTCCTCTGCCAATGTCCCCTGCTCCAGCAGACTCCTGGGCTTGCTTCCTGAATGTCTCCAGTGCTTCCACACTGCCAGGCTTTGCCCATACCCTTTGTTTAGCCTGGATGCCCATTCTTCTGTCTTCTGATTTTTCCTACAATTGTGGCCACCTCTGTGAAGTCTTTCCTGAATTTCTGCGTACCACTTGCTGTTTGCAAGCACCTCTGTTCTCCACTGATCACACTAGGTGTGGTCATCCTACTGGGACCGGATGTGAGCCCTTCAGAAGCTGTTCCCCCTTCCTGGCCAATGTCCCACAAATCAGAGTTTCTCCATCAACGTTTCCACATGGAAGAGAGCAGGGAGAGAGGGCGGGCAGGAGGAGGCAGGATTCATACCTCCTCCAGGGGCAGGTCCAGGTGCTAAGGAGGGAAAGTATCATTTATTGAGTGTCATCTCTCTGTCAAGGCCCTTCCATGCTTAGTAGAAAGAATACAACGGTCTTCAAACTCAACACTGACTACAGCCGCCTTTTTCTCCAAGGCGGGGCATGATTCATCCTGGAGGTAAGATGTTTAAGAAAACTCTTAGAGATGACGTGATAGGCTTTCTTGGAAGAGAAAAGCAAGACTCCTTGGGCTTAATTCAGAACGGCAGGAATGAAGTGGAAGCCTAGGAAACGGGGACATGTCGGTGGAGCCAGGAGAGAGATGACGGGGAGGCCCTGTTTCTAGAGCAGTGATGTCTGACCTTGAATTCACGGAGTCCCTGCCACCACCCCAACCTTTAGTAAGTTGCATCAGTAGTCCTTCCTGGGGCAGAAGGAAGACGGAAGGAAGGGCTTACATAATAGGATCTGTCTTACAGGGTTTTGTGAGGACCTGATGGGTTAACATAAATAAAGCACTTAGAACATGGCCTGGTACCGAAAAAGTGTCCCATTCGTTTCATTTAATCATCGCATCAACTCTTCAAAGTGAATATTATTATTCCCATTTCATAGATAAGGACACTGAGGCTTGGGGGGCTCCAGGAAAAAAAAACTCAAGGAGAATCAGCCTCACAGAACCAGCTGACTAGAGAATGTTTGCTGCGTACCTGTCCTGTGAAAGGCACTGGGGGACGCAAAGACTGAAGGGCCGCCCTGCTCACAAGAGGGTGATGTTTCTAGTAGGGCTGGTGAATGGAAGCTCCAGTAGAGGCTTTCTAAGTTCAAAGAGCAGAGAGATCCCCGGGGGGAAGGAAGGTGGGGAAGAAAGGCATTTAGGTTGGGCAGGGAAATCTGTGCTGGGGAAGCAGGCCTGGTGTTCTAACCAGGGTCTGTGATCAGGTGGAGAGAGAAAACCAGCAGCAGCTCGGGACAGGGGGATGCGTTAGTCACACATCTGTAGCCTCCACCCTCAGGCCCTCTGCTAGCTGGGACTGATTACAGAAAAAAACTGTGCTGAGCCAGAGTGGGTCAAGGGACCCATTTACCAAGGGCCTCAAAGGTCAACTTTTGATCTCCAGGGTAGACCGCACACCCTGCTCGCTCAGCCAGGGTGGAGAGAGGCGTCCAACCCTCCATGATCATCGTCAAAGGGAAACACGCAGCAGCACAGTGACAAGCCAGGGGCCCTCAACCTTGGTGGCACATGAGTGAGTGCCACCCCACCGCAATTGAGTCTGAGTCTCTGGGGGTGGCGCCCAGGCATCAGTAGGTTTTAGAGCTCTCCAGGGCTGCTGTGCTGGTGAGCACCAAAGGCTGGCTGGAAGCTCTGTTTCTTCATTTAAAAAAAAAAACAGAAGTGGCCAGAGCCTCTCTCCAGGCGAGGAAGAGAAAGCAGGAAAGAACTGGCTTCTCCTTGTGATCTTGATCCAAATCCCTTTTTCTCTCGCTGAGGGATTCTCCCAGCAACCTCCAAGCAACCAGCCAAGAGACGCTGCCCTGAATTTTCGGTCCTTAGCTATAGAACAAAGAACTCTTTGAGGTTTAATAAGAGGCTGCTTGGCTCTCTGGCCCCTGGGCTACTAAGATCTAGAGTGAGAGTCTGGGCTACCCCATCTAGAACAGAGCAAGCCTCGGAGCATGGCTGTGGGGTTGGAGGACTCCAAAGGCAGCATCTCTGCCACCTCCCGCCCACCCTGTTCCGACCCTCCAGAGAGGGCTCAGCCACACGAGATGCTGCAGGAGAGAAAAGCCAGCAGCTCACCCCACAGAGCCCTGCACTGTGTTAGGATCTCAGGCAATGAACCCCAGCTGTTCACTCCCATCCCTCCCGCCACTGGAGGGAAACCAGCTTAAATTTGACTGGCTAGTGGGAATCCCTCTGTTTGTCAATGCCAAGTTCCCCCCAGCGGCCTGCTCCCAAACTTTGTTCCCTGGGGATGCTATCTCAAGCAGGCAGAAACTTAGCTTGTCTGAAGTGGTCCTGAACCCTCTTGTGTTGCGGGGTTGGGAGGATAGGAAGTGAGTACTTGAAATGGACTTGGGTCATGGGAATGAGGTGAGGGGTGGAGGGGGCCTTTTGCGCCAGCTTTGTCACCCTCTCCAGCCTCTGTGGCAGGAAATGTTGAATGGCGGTCAGAAAGAAGTTGACTCCTCTGAGCCTTAGTCGGGGACACTGCCAATCATCCCTTCTCACTCCTGCAGTTTTAATGGCTCACTCTTACCTGGATCTTCTGCATCTACCTTTATGCAGGTTCCTTTCTCTTCAGGGTCAACCTGCCTGCAGCCTACATCTTCTCCCATCTCACTTGCTCTTCCAGGGTCCTCACCTGCTCACGGCCCCATCCTTCCACAGCAGTGGTCCTTTCTGATGACTTCCCAGGCCCAAGTCATCTGGACACTTCCACTCCTCTTGCCCAACATCTCAGCAGCCTTGGATATTGCTCCACACAGTGCAGTTGTGGTTGCAGGGTTAAAATTAAGCTGCATATATATACATAGGCCTGGCACAGAGTCTTCAAAGCCTGTTAGTTCTCTTCCACCTGCTCCAGCTCCCTCTCTTGAGAGTTTGCAGCATTGGGTATACCTGGGAGCCTGGTGCTACGTGTAGTCCAGCAGTGGCTGGAGAGCGCTAAAGGGAGGGAGATGCTGGGGAGGACGAATCAGTTTGTAGTCACTGGTTTGAGGTCTGATGGAGTGGCCATGCCTGACCTTGGGCTGCTTTCCTTGAAGACCACCATCCCTGGGGTGGATAGAGATAGTGAGACTGTCCCTTCTTCATTTTTCCACAGAAGCTGCACAACCCGAAGTCAGGCTGGGTCAGTCTTAAGACAGAAATGACTTACAACGCCCTAGCCTTCCCAGTGGCTCCTTTAATAGGGATTGTTAATCTTTCCTTTTCTCTGTTGTTTGGAGATTTCGGGTTAATTTGCAAGGGAGCTTGTAGCTGGATTGTTCAGTTTTAAGGATATATAGCCCTGGAGGAAAACACCAACTAAGAAAATGGAACACCTGAAAAAGATCAACAAAGGAAAGAGAAGAAATGGCTAAATTCATAAATTCAGGCCCCATGTCTGAGGAGGTTCTGAGGAAACCCAAGGTGTTCGCTGAAGTGTTCCTGCGTGTCTTCAGTGTGACTTCTTATGCTGAATCCTACCTGGGGCCCTGGTGTGCTGGAAACGTTTAAGCTGGTGCAGCAGAGAAGACATGAGGGAAAGCACCCCCAGGTGGGGGTCACAGACCCCATGGGCGTTGAGTTTCACACCAACGACACACGTGTGTCCTGGCATGCTGGGAACTACACTTTGTCCCAGGTGCTACATTTAGGGCCTCATTTAGTCCTCAAAGCACTCCTCTGAGGTTAGAATTATTATTCTCTTTCACACAGTAAGGGAATTGAGTCCCCAAAGTTATGGGAAGGGAGGAAACAAGCATTTATTAAGCAGCTCCTGTATAACAGGCCTTACAGTCTTCATGTGCATGGTTTTGACAGAAACCTCGTTTTTGTTTTGTTTTGTTTTTTAATTTTATAGATGAGGAAAGGAGGCACAGAGATGATGAGTACCTTATATAAGGTGAACAGGGAAGCTGAGTTTCAAAGTCAAGTCTATCGGGCCTTGGAACTCATTTTCTTCTGCCTCCCTATTTATTAACCAATTTACTCAGGCTCACCTAGCTAGTAGAAGAATAAAAATAACCATTAACATAGGTAATATTCACTGGACATTTCCTATATGCTCATCTTGACATGGTACCTATTATAGATTGAGTGTTTGTGTTCCCCCAAATTCATATGTTGAAACCTAACCCCGAAGATGCTGGTGTTAGGAGGTGGGGCCCTTGGGAGGTGAAGAGGTCATGAGAGTGGAGCCTTCATAATGGGATTAATGCCCTTACAAAAGTGGTCTGAGAAAGTCCCCTTGCCCCTTCTAACACGTGAGGGATGACTAGAAGGCATCATCTGTGAACCAGAAAGTGGGCCCTCACCAGACACTGAATCTGCTGGCGCCTTGATCTTGGACTTCCAGTCTCCAGAACTGTGAGAAACAAATGTTTGTTGCTCATAAGCCACCCAGCCTATGGGATTTTAGCAGCCCGAATGGGGTAAGACAGTCCAGCTCACTTCACCCTCAGGCTAACCCTATGAGGAAGGTTGTGTTAGACTCATTCCCATATCACAGATGGAGAAACTGAGGCTCACAGAGGGGAAGTACCCCTGGTCACCTAGCTAGCAACGGCAGATCAGATTTCTCGAACTTGAAGCTCACATCCTCTTCACTCTGCCCTCTGGCCATCTCCTCATGCCCGGCAGTGTGCTCTTCCTCCTCAGTGTTTCCCCAGGTCCTTCAGGGCCAAGGGACAGTGGTGCTGAGAAGAAGTTGCCCGACAAAGTAAGAGAGATGCATGGCGTCTGGCCTGTTGTCACTGTGCCCTGGACAGACTGACATCCCTTCTCATGTGTATCAGTTCCCAAGGGCTGTTGTAACAAAGTACCACAAACTTGGTGCCTTAAAACAACAGAATTTTATTTTCCCACAGTTCCAGAGGCCAGAAGTCCAAACTCAAGGTGTCAGTGGACCCTGCTCCTCCCTCCAAAGGTTCTTGGGGAAGGTCTGTCCTGGCGTCTTCCAGCCTCTGGTGGTTGCTGGCATTCCTTGGCTTGTGGCAGCATCACTCCAGTCTCTGCCTCTGTCCTCACATGGTGTTTTTCTCTGTATTTCATTGCGTCCAAATCTTGCTCCCTTTTTTCTAACGAAGATACCAGTCATTGGATTTAGGGCCCACCTTAAACCCAGGATGATTTCATCTTGAGATCCTTCACTGATTACCCTATTTCCAAATGAGGTCATGTTCTGAGATTCTGGGTGGTTACGAATTTTGGGGGGACATTATGTGACCAACCACACCACAGTTGTTGATGTTGGCTTTAGTCCCTTTAAAAATGGTGTTCAGGGCTGGCTGGCCCCATGGCCTAGTGGTTAAAGTTCTGTGGGTTCCGCTTCAGCAGCCTGGATTTGTGGGTTTGGATCCCAGGTGTGGACCTACACCACCTGTCAGCCAGGCTGTGGAGGTGACCCACATACAAAATAGAGGAAGATTGGCAGCGGATGTTAGCTCAGGGCGAATTTTCCTCAGCCAAAAACAAAAGAATGGTGGTCAGAATGATGCACTTGATCAGTTTGGGGGATAAAAAACACACTAGTCCATTTGGCTAATCCTTCTTCCTCCCTCCTGTGGGATGAAGGATTTTCTGGGTTATCCCTGTCTTCTTTAGAGCAGCGCCTTCCTCTAGCAAGATTCTCTCTACCCAGACAGGATCCCGTGGCTGAACATTTCAGCCCAAACTTCTCCAGTCAGAATCCCCATCACTGCAGACTTTCCAGCAGGTTCTCCCTGCAACCCCAACCCTCATGTTGGCATTGCCCTCACTGCCATCCAGCCTTGCCCAATGCTGGAGAAAGGGGCACAACCAGAGTCTCTGGGGACCACTTTCCATGATGCTGTGCTGCACTGGGCCTCAGCAAAGAACTGTGCCCCCGCTGCTCTCTCACGGCACCCGCTAAGGCTCTTCGAGTCCTGTCCTTCCTTTTCCAAACCCCCTTCTCCTCTTCTCTCCAGCTTGGAGTGTCTGCAGGAACAATTGTTAACGTCTGTTGGATACTTTCAGAGTGTGAGGAGCTTTATTCACTCATTTACTAGTCCCACAACCCGACGAGGCATGTTCTATTGTGATCCTCTTTGTTGGCAGCTGAGCAAACTGAGTTAATAGCTTGCTGGAGGTCACATGGTAAAGAGCAGAGATGGGATTTGAATCCAGAGTCAGATGCCAGCCCCTAAAAGCTTAAGCACCACCATCTATGATCTAGGCTTCTGCTACCCAAAGTGTGGGCTGAGAACCAGCAGCATCAGTATCACAAATTCCGCCCTGGTTCATATGCACATTCGAGAAGCACTGGGGATCTTGTTAAATTGCAGACCCTGATTCAGTAGGTCTGGGGTGCGGCCTGAGATTCTGCGTTTCTAAGCAGATCCCAGATGATGCTGAGGCTGCTGGTCCACGGAGCGCACTTGCAGAAAGAAGGGTCTACCACATATGCTCTACCTCCCCTGACTCTGATGCAGGAGCGTGACGCAGCTTGCCCCCTTCCCTCTCACCTGTGCTCCACAGCCCACCAGCTGCTCCACTGCCTGGCTCCACCAGGGAGCCCCTCCCCTCTCTCCAAACTTAGATCCCCCCACTGGCCTCCCCACCATCACTCTCCCTGACAGATTCTCATGACAATTGCTGCTTCTTTTCCCTCACCATTTACCCCCAAACAACCCCGGCAATTCGGCTTTGCCTCAGAGCTCTCTCTCCCTGCTGACCAGATTTTCAAAAGTTACCAGGAACCTCCTAACAGTTCTGTTGATTGATTTTTTTCTTAGTCTTCTCCTTCCTTGACCTGCCCCATTAAAGGCTGTTGACCAAATCCCACACAGCTTAGCATGAAATTTTTTCTCCGGCTCATCCTGATTGCTTCCTACCTCTCAGGCCTATCTCCTTCATCCCAGTTCTTCAGTCTGCTCCCAAAATTGTATGTCTACTTCCAGGTCCAGATGACATGCAAAACTGAATCTTCAGCCCCGACTTCTCTCTAAATTTCCAACCATGCATTTCTGATTCCCGAAACTCAAAGTCTCAAAAGAAACTCATCATTTTTCCATTTAATTCAGTGGAACTCAATAAACAAGGCTTGCCAGGCATTGTGCTGTGAAAACAAAATGACAGAGCTGTACTCATGAGGGGTTCCCAGGAGCAAGGCTGCCCTGACCCCATTGGTGTGCTGGTAAACCAGCTTTCAAAAAAGAAAGCCCTGATTTGTAGCATTTGCCAATCTCCATGGTGTAACTATTCCACCATGGCTGATTTCAAGCTTCTAACATGACATTACTGAACATGCATGGAGTTGGGAAGAGATGCACAGAATCAGCTCTCCTGAGCTGGTACAAGCCAGGTCCAACACGCCACTGCATGACCTCCACACGTCTATCACCTATTCCTCTAGTCATCCACTCTCAAATCTTAGAAGCGTCTTGACACCCTCCTCTCCCGTTCACCCTCATATCTAGTAAATCAGCAAATGTGGTGATTTTAAAATAAAACCCTAAAATTCTTTGAAGGTATATGTGATAAGTTAAAGAGAAAAGAGAATAAATAGCACATAGAAAAGAATAGCAAGATGGCAGAGACTTAAACCCAATTATGTTGATAATTACACGAAACATAAATGGTCTGAAAACTCCAATTAAAAGGCAGAGATTATCATCAAAATGGACAAAAAAAGAAAGACCCAACTATTTGTTGTCTATAAGAAACGCACTTTAAATATAAAGACACAGGTAGATTAAAGGTAAGAGGATGGACGAAGACACAACATGCATACGAATGCTGGCTATATTAATATCACAAAAAATTAACTTCAGGACAAGGAATATTATCAGGGATAAAAAGGGACGTTCCTTTTTCTTCTTATGTACTTATTTATTTTTGGTAAGATTGGCCCTGAGCTAACATCTGTTGCCAATCTTCTTCTTTTTGCTTGAGGAGGATTGTCACTGAGCTAACATCTGTGCCAATTTTCCTCCATTTTGTTTGTGGGATACCGCCACAACATAGCTTGATGAGTGGTGTGTAGGTCCGCGCTCAGGATCTGAACCCACAAACCCTGGGCCACTGAAGTGCAATGCACGAACGTAACCACTACACCACCAGGCCAGCCCGAGGGACATTTCTAATAATTTAAGGGTCAATTTATCAAGAAGATATATCAATCAAAACGTGTATGCACCTACTAACAGAGCTTCAAAATACATAAAGCACTAATTGACAGAATTAAAGGAGAAATAAAAGAAATTCGCAATTACACCTAGAGATTTTAAACCTCTTTTCTCATAATTGATAGAGCAAGTAGACAAAAATCAGTAAAGATATAGAAGACTTGAACAATACTGTCAATCAAATTGACCTACTTGACATTAACAGAACATTCTATACAGCATCAGTAAATATGCATTATTTTCAAATACACATGGAGCATTCATCAAGATAGACCCCTTGCTATACTTTAAGACAGCATTCTATACATGTAAAAGGGTTGAAACCATAGATTATATTTGCTGACAACAGAATTAAAAAAAAATAAGAAAAAATATCTGGAAAATTCTGAAATATTGGGACACTAAACAACATATTTCTAAATAGCACATGAATCAAATAAGAAGTAAAAGAGAAATTAGAAAATATTTTGAACCAAATGATAATGAAAACACAACATATCAAAATCCGGAGGATGCACCTAAAGCAGTGCTTAAATGAAAACATGTAGCTTTAAATACTTATACCAAGACAGAAGAAAGATCTAAAATCAACTTAAGCTTTCAGCTTAAGAAACTAGTAAAAGAAGAGCAAATTAAGCAGAAGGAAGGAAATCGTGAAAATAAGACCAGAAATCAAAGAAATAGAATAGGCTTACAGTAGAAAAATTCAATGAAACCAAAAGCTAACTCTTAGAAAATAGCAATACAATTGTAAACCTCTAGCTAGACTAACCAAGGGGATAAAAAGAGAGAAAACACAAATTATCATTATCAGAAATGAAAGAGGGGCATCATTACAAATCCTACAGATAATGGAAAGATAATAAGGAAATATCATAAACAACTTTATGTTGATAAATTCAACAATTCAGATAAAATGAACAAATTACTTGAAGGACAAACATGACCAAAACTGACCCAAGAAGGAATAGGAAATCAGAAACAGCCCTAATCTATTAAGGAAATTGAATTTGTAATTGAAAATCTCCAAAGGAAAACTCCAGGCCAAGTGGCTGGACTGGTAAATTCAATCAAACACAAAAGGAAGACGTATGCCAACCTTTCATAAATTCTTTCAGGAAACAGAGCAGAAGGTCCACTTCTCAACTCATCCTCTGAGGCCAGCCACACCTGATACCAAAACCAGACTGACATTACAAGAAAAGAAAACTGTGCGTTAATATTCCTCATGGATGTGGATGTAAAATTACTTAACAAAGTATTAGCATTTCAAATCCAGCAATAATTAAAGTAGATAATACATCATGACTGAGTGGAGTTCATCCCAGGAATAGTGGGATGGCTTAGCATTTAAAAACCAACCAGTGTAAACCATCATTTTAACACAATAAAGGGGGAAAAATCATGTGGTCAAATCTATAGATGTAGAAGAAGTATTTGACAAAGGAAAACTTGCATTCATGATAAAAACTCTGAGGAAATAGAAGGGAACATCTTCATCCTGATATATAGTATCTACAACAAACCTACTATTAGCATCAAAGTTAACGAGGGAAGACTGAGCCCTTTCCGCCAAGACTGGAAATGAGCAAGGAGATCTGATGTCATAACCTTTGTTTAACATTTTACAGCAGGTCCCAGTCAGTGCATAAAATGATTGCGTACATAGAAAATCTTTATGAAACTATTTTAAAAAGCTAATAGAAACGAATTCAGCAAGGGCATATGATACAGGGTCAAAATAAAAAATCAATTATATATCTGTACATTGCCAAAGAACAACTGGAAAATTCCATTGAAAAATGCCATTTATAACAGCATCAAAAAAAAAAAAAACCCATGAAATACTTAGGAATACATTTAACCAAATATATCCAAAATACGTACACTGAAAAAGACAAAGCATTGCTGGGAGAAATTAAAGAAGACCCAAATAAATGGTAAGGTAAGCTGTTTATGGGTTGGAAGACTTGGTGTTGTTAATTTGTTAGTTTTACTCAAATTGATCTGCGGATTCAACTCAGTCCCAATCAAAATCTCAGAGTTTTTTGGTAGAAATTGACAGGCTGGTTATAAAATTTCTAGAAACGCAAAG